>NW_010131652.1:0-8959 GCF_000699245.1 Pterocles gutturalis | reverse complement strand
CCACCTGGTAACATCATCATAAAAGGCTCAGTGTGTTAATCCTGAAATAGCATGTCAGCATTCATTACTCATTAGTTAAGTGGCAACGAAATTTTAAGGCACATGGCCTGAGTTTCACCATTCAGCTCTCCATCATTGTGTATGTCTGAATCTTCAAGTAAGGCTGGGCTTTATTACAGTGACAGATGGCCTGGTTGGTTGTGATTAAGAATACATTTCCCCCCGTATATTTGTGCATTATAATCTCACTGTTGGAAAGTTTATGGATTAATGGAAATATTGAACATGAAATGAATGGGATTTTCTCTGATGGATTTGCAAAAATTTAGAAGTATTCTTACCAAAAGTTAGTTTGGCAGGGAAACAGCTTGAAATAATAAAATAATGACCCTAGTTGTTTGTAGTTTTAAGTTTCTTTGACCCTTTGTGCAAGAGAAGGAAGTTAAAACTAGTGATTCCTGTCCTAATTGTAAATTGTGCCACCTTTAACCTCTTCAGATTTGCCATTAGGTAAATGAGACTTCCTGCCCATCTCAGTCTGACTTGCTGTCACAGATGACAAAAGACATTTCTGTGTGGCTGTTAAATCTATTAAAACATTTAGGATCTTTTTAATTAAAAATATGATTTATGGAAAAATTACTCTTCAGCACGCATACTTGCATTCAGGAAAAAGCACTAATTTACTAAATGAGCTAACCTCGTTCCTCTACACTTTCAAGGTCTCTTAATGCAACTCTTGTTTTACTCTTGCCTGCATTCAAGGTGTTTATTTTATGGACATCTGTAATGATCTTACATGTTTTGCTGGAATACCTGTCCTTTCATCAGCGAAATAACTCTTACTGTAATCTTTACAATTACCTGGCTCTTGGAAAAGCACATTTTGACAATCTTTGAATCTTGGGTTGTGCAGGAGTGCTGGTGCTGTAGCTTCATTAGGGGAAGTACAATTTACTGTGGCTCTGTTACAGGCAGCGTCTCTTGTTGCCACAGTCTACTGCCTTGGTATTGGGTTAAGGCAGTTTCTGTTACTTTTGCACAAGAATTATCTCATTTCATAAAATGACTCTGGTTTAAAGCTTTGGGGAAAATATTTTAAGGGATACTAGTGTCATTTTGTGTAACGTTTTTAGTTTGTATGTTGAAAAATGTTTATATGTTAAGCTTAAATTTCAAAGGGAACCAAGTCTTTAATACAGGTTTTATATATTAATTATTGGTGCAAATGTGACTTAACATATTTCCGTTGAATATAGGTAGTCTTTATAATCATGTTTTGTGTCTGTTTTGTTAACTATTTCTTTACATTTTAATTTATTTCCCCAAATCTCCAATGTTCTTTGGAACAGGAACTACATCTCATTATGTTCTTTCCTATGCTAGTACCAGGAGGACCCTAATTCCAATGGGGGTTCGAAATTTACTTAGAATAAATTAGCTGCTTACTGTGATGGTGTAAACACTAACTGCTGACAGCACGGTGCACATAGCAGCCATCAAACTGCTTCCAACCATAACTTCCAGTTTTACCAAAGCACTGCTCTCTAAACTCCTATGACAAATTTGATACAAAATGAAAAACAGTTGTAAAAACCCTGAGTAAAATAGGAGGAAGTAATCCTCAATATATATTGCTTGTGGTAATTTTAAGAAACTGTGCTTTGAAAGAGAAAAGGTTATTGCCAAGGCAGTAATTGAACTTCCCATTCTTCTGGGATTTTGTGGGATTTTGTCAGATGCATTGCAGATAACTTTTTTCACAGCTACATTTAGAACCATATCAATGTGTCCTTAATTATACCTTTTTATATAGATTTGCAAAAATTAAAAGTTAACTTTGGGCCTGATCTTTTTCAATGGAAATTCAGAATTAGCTCCATTTTGGTGGAGGATACAATATACCTATCATTTTGGACAATTTAAATGTAACAGAGACCGAAAGACATTTAGTAAAACTTTATCCTGTAGTCATTTTAGTTGCTTTTATGAAGCCAATGTCTTGTATGCAAGGTTGCACAGAATTTTGTTATGCTGTTTTGTTACTTGATGAGAAAAAGCACCAGTGTGCCTAAAAAAGTAATTCTTGCTTGCTTTCTAGTAGTGTTTTTAAAAAGGGGAAAAAATTGTTTTGCTAGATATGGGGGCTATAAAATTTATGTTCAAGGAACATGTTTTTTAAATAAAATAATAATTCCTGTTTAAAATTATTTGCTTTCTCTTTCCTCTATTGCTTTTGCCTTTCGTGATCGAAGTCTAGGAGAGTAAGTCAATGTTTTAATGAACTTTTGGGGATTTTTTTTTTTATTTGCTTATAAAAAGTTAATCCATTTCACTTAATTGTTTCACTAGATCAGGCCAAAAGTTATTTCAGTTGACTTCATTCACTAAAACTCATCTTTTACATATTTTTAATTGGATTAAGAAAATTAGTGATTATTAGCATTTGTTTTTGTTAATATATGTGTTTCTGTTTGTATGCATGCTATATTCTGTTGCTTTCTTTTTGAAATTTTATCTTAATATTTTTGTGAGATTATGCAATATTAAGTTTATGTATTTTTAAAAGTCATTATTTTGAGATGTCTTTGCATCCATACTATACTTCAAACACCTAATGAAGTAATTGCATCTTGAACATGCAGTTCAAGTTCGTATGATGTAAAAGCAAACTCCTGTGAATGTAAAATGTACATTAGGTGTTCTCTCTCTTTTTTTTTTTTTTTAATCTTTATTGCTTTGTGAAGTTGTGGTAGAGAAGAGAAATAAAGTAAAATAGGCTTAAGGGTTAGGAAAACTTCTTGTGCCTGTGAGGAAACTTTAATGGTGTTTTCCCCTTTCTTAGGATTCACAGAGCAGGCAAGGAGGATATAGTATGCATCAGCTTCAGGGGAATAAGGAATATGGCAGCGAGAAGAAAGGTTATCTTTTGAAGAAGAGTGATGGGTATGTTCTTGGAGTGCATAATACATAGAGAGAACTATTACTCTGTTCCTGCACTGGTTTTTATTGTGTTGTAATGTGGGCACTTAAGTCACGTTCTCCTAATGCATATGCCTCATGTACTCAAGAATTTCACAGTTCATATCTGATAACAGATCTGAATTGAATGTAGTAAATACAAAAAGCGTGACAAGCAATCATTAAAAAGTCATATTAAAAGGAAAGCTATTGTCTTTATAAGTCTCTAAAAGGTGATTAAGACCTGTCATAAATCTCAAAATTACTTCTCATGAGGCATTTAGTAAAATTTTTACTGCATCTGTTTGTTTCTCAAGGCTGATCTTCTCAAAATGCTAACAGGATTAATGTATTTTGAAATCATATCAACTTACTGAATTTCTTGTTGGTGGTGTTCTTCTGTAGGTTAAGGAAAGTATGGCAAAGAAGAAAGTGCACTGTTAAAAATGGGATTCTTACCATATCACATGCAACGGTAGGTTATTTTTTCTACCTTTTTATTAAAATAACAACATTATCCTTTCCCAGTGGCTCTGTTTGTGTTAATCTGTTATTACAAAAAAGATGCCACCTTTGTTTCCAACTGTTAGAGTTCTGTGGATTATCAGAAGTTGGAGACTGACTTGTGGAAGTATTGCTATACTTGTTGCTCTGTTATAATTTTTCTTAGTTGTCTGCTTCTCACCACTAACGGGAACAGTGCATTAGGTTAAATGGAGCAGTACACCTGTTCTTACTATACCTTTGAGATCTGGGATGTGATTTATCTAAATAAAATTGTCTACAGTGTAGCCGTCTGCATCAAGGCAAGATCTTGTAGACCCCTCACTTAGCTTCTGGAGAGCTGGTCAATGTAGTCAAAGGAGTCTGCGTAGATTTGGTCAAATGTCTTGTTACAAACTCAATTCTGGCTGTTGACTGTATTGGAAGACTAATAACTAGCTCATACACAGATGTCCGTATTACGGATGCTTTATTCCTATATAGGATGTTAACTATATAAAATATTTTAATGCCTACACATTTATTTTGTAAAAAAATTTGCCATTGTTCAACTAATCAGAGTGAGAAAATTAGAATAAAAGATGGTTTGAAATTAATTTCAAAACTTCCTGTGGACTGTATGAAATAAGTGAACTCTTCCTTAGCCTTCTAAAACTTTTCTTCAATTTTTTTTTCCCACTGCTATAGCTTATGACAATTGATTTAATACTTAAATGTATTTAACAATAGTTTGATAAGAAAATGGCAAACATATATATATCTCGTATATTTACTCCTTCAAGGAACTGTTAAGTGCTAAAAATACCATGTTGATGAGCATGTTTGGACAAACATTTGACAACGTGGGAAATGCACTTCTAGATATTTTTTTGTTTCTTGGTTTTGCATTGCTTCTGTATTTGATTTACAACTTCTAAAGTAAGCAACTTCCAAAATTTAGTTCAGAAGTATTTACTGATAACTGATATCCTAAATTCAGTTTATGTCTGCTAGCTATAGTAACTTTAAGTCAGTATCTCTGTGGTTTCTGGTAAATCTGTATAAACCCAAAATAATTTAAAGACATATTTAGTTTTCTTGTCTTAAGTAACCCAATTATAGCAGAGAATATTAGTATATGTATTTATTCCAAGTTCTGAAATTCCAGATCTCCAACTTCCCACTTTTAAATTTTTAGGATTATATCTTTGATTTTTTTAAAATGGGAGGAAAATCAGAACATGGGCATGCTGTAATGAAAAACTGTGTAATAGTTTTACCATCATTTATGAAATACAATAAAA
Source organism: Pterocles gutturalis (assembly GCF_000699245.1). Classification (NCBI taxonomy): domain Eukaryota; kingdom Metazoa; phylum Chordata; class Aves; order Pterocliformes; family Pteroclidae; genus Pterocles; species Pterocles gutturalis. Next base: position 4,211 of record NW_010131652.1, on the reverse strand, counting down.
AAGTCAGTATTAGCATATTCTAAATTAAGGTTTTATTCCTTTAATTCCATTCAAATAGTCAGGAAGGGTTATTACGAAGATTTTAATTTTGGTTAGATTTAGTTTAGGATCTGTCCATTCTGACAGACAAAGTCAAAGTCATGCTGGTCTCAAGTGTCCTGAGGGTGTACATGTATGAATGTCCACATTTCAAATTAATATCACACATGCCCACTCCCCAGAAGGGAAAAAATAATCCTAAATCAAGACATTTTTAAAGTAAAATAAATTTTCTTTTTAGTCCAACAGGCAACCAGCTAAACTGAATTTACTGACCTGTCAGGTGAAGCCAAATGCAGAAGATAAGAAGTCTTTTGATCTAATATCACGTAAGTAGCAACTTCAGTGCTATCTTGCATTTTGTAGGATTTAAAAAAATGTCATTACAAGGTACTTTAAAAATGAGGCTACAGTTCTGAATCCAGATCTATATCCAGAAACATGCGGTGCCTTATTAGTGTTCAAATCCCTTTAGTTTTAAAGATTGTTGAATGGATGAGTGAATATAGAACCCTTTTTGTGTGTGTGTGACATAAATACTGTTCATTTGTGACAAGCCATGAAATGCAGCATATGTACTGCTCTCCTAAGTTCAGAGAGATGTTTAATAGCTTAGTAGAATGTGCATAAGCTCTATCCACCAGGAAACGGAAAACACCTTCAACCTCATCTTGTTTTTCTTTCTTTGTTCTGCTTTTTGAGTCCTATTTCGGGGGTTGAGGAAGGCAATGAGAACCCAATTTCTCTTGTTCTCTTACTCTCCTTTTAAAATATGTTTTTGTTTGTCTAAAATTGGTAGTGATTTGTCATCTCAGCCTTAAAGCTTCTGTGATTTCCCTTGTTCCCTTTTTGGTCTTGTATAGCAGGTATTTTTATCCAGTCTGATTTTTAAAAACACTTTTGAACTTGATGAGTCTACTTACTGTTTTCAATCTTTAGATATATAGTATTAAACAACAAAAGTTACAACATTCTATGTTTACAAGGACAGTCTATGAAACCTTTGAATGTGAAGGGTAATACCCACTTCATATCTCATCCTTTGATTAGTAAAAAGAAGTATCTGAACTCAAGCAGAGGGAAAAGTATATAATAGCTTTGTATATAATAGACAAAATAATATTTAGCCCTTTTTTGCTACTTATGTTTCAGGTTTTGCTTCAGAAGGGCAAAACTTGATTCATGTGCTTATTTTTCTTTAATATTTCTAAATATAAGACGTTTGAAATGCGTATGTTTTTATGTAAATCAAAATTCACAATTTCATCTCTCTGGGTTTTTTTTAGAATTGTTTTCCATAGCTATGAATAAAGTATTAGTGTTGCTGGTTAAGAGCAATTCCTCTTAAAAGCTTTAGTTGCCAAATAGGTTTTAGTAATAAATTTGTTGACATTTTAAAATTTCTCATGTGCCGAATGAAAATGTGTTTATTTATTTATTTCAGATAACAGAACATACCACTTTCAAGCAGAAGATGAGCAGGAATACGTAGCGTAAGAATATTTACTTTTTTTTCAAGTTTATATTGCCAGTAGAGATGTATAAGATCACATCTAACAATGGATAATTTTCTCAATTAATTAATGCAGAAGTAGTGCCTACTGTCTGTTTTTTCTGCTGTTGTGAATATCTAAATGTAAACTATTTTGTGTCACACTATAGGGCTCTTTGGAAACCTTTTAACATGAAAAACAAAACAAAAAGCCCCAACCAACCAAAAAAACCCATTTAGATTGTGTACCCTGCCATCACATGGTTCATCAGGTTATTAGGGTACAAGTGAAATATTTTTAAATTCTTCTTAAATCTTCTGTGTCAACCCTCTTTTGCAGTTACTTCTATTCCTCTTGATCTTACGTTGTCTTTTAAATTAAAAATAATAAATAAATAAAAGATCTCCATGTAACACAGAAAATGGTTACAGTTATTGCATCTTTTCTACTATAGGGCTAGAAGCAACAAAGCATATCTCTTTGACATTTGCGTACTTTAGAATCCAGTCAATTGCTTCACCTATGCGTGCTTCCAACCAGATTATTTCCTTTAAATAAGGAAATTTTTCCTTTAAAATCTTTCTTCCTTCTATATCAGAACTACTTCTTGTCCTGAGAACAGTGTACTACTATGTTTTTTCCTCTTGAATATTGCTCTCAGTGTCATTAAACGTGTTGTGCAGAACACAACAATCTAATGCTCATCAACTGCCAAGTTTAGGAATAAAGTTACTAGTGGAGAGAGAAGCAAGCCTGAGCCTTCCAGGCTGTTGCATTCTTCAGGACCGTTGTGCTCTTTTTTTTTTTGCATGTCCATATTCTAATGGGAGACACTGTTGCTCCATGTGTATTTTAAAGGTACAGGGAATGTTTGTAGGGTGTTTCAGTTGTTTGGTAGCGTTGGGAGGCAGTGGCATTGGTAGTTCAACGTTTGGAAGCATGAATTAAATGGGAAGGCTGGAGAGCAATTTGTCATGCAACTATTTCCTTCCAGAGTCTTCCACAGCTTTATGTTGACTCTTGGAGCGCAAAGCTGATTTGCTCATCACACTTACTGCATTCATTGTGGAACTTAATTATTCCAGTAAGTTTCTTAGTCAAGAAGAAAATAATGTTACCTCTGATCAGTAATGCACTTGATGAGAAGTTTTTGTGTCTGTGCCATAAAACAGTTTTTGCTATATTTGTTGATTTAAAAGTGAAGTTGATATTTTTGTCTTAACACATGAGCAGGGTAGGGGGAGAATACATTAGTAAGTTAATTCTTCTGATTGGTAGGTCAATAAATTTAGTTTAGTTTGCTGCCTGTTGGACTGTGTCAGAATTAAAGGCTGGTTTTGTTTCCCATTAGAACTATAGTTCCCATTTCTTTACCACTGAAGTCTGATCAGTTTTTATCACATTAAAGTTCAGTGACTGAGAATACTGGAATATTGTTATGTTGCTGCAAGTTTAAAAAGCTTCATTTAGCCAAAGAGACATCGGTTGCATCCAAGTGTTGGAATACATGCAGACAAACTTATAGATGTTAAGTGCATTTTGCCTGTATTGGCACTGGAATCCACCAACAAAAATACACTGCGACACTACTCAGACCAATGTTCTGTTTCATAAAATTTCTCAAGTGACCCAAGTAATGTATGTACTTTGAGATGCATGGAAACTTTTATTTTATTTTTTTCTTTAGGAAAATGTGGGTGATATCTTTAGTTAATTGAAGTCCATGAACCAGAATGATTGTTAATGTGTTGATGAAAAACTATGGTATTTAACACTAAACATTTCTTTAAATTTTATGTTTTTCTTGTGCAGCCACAAATAGGTCCTAAATAGCTCTATTATCTAGGGTGTCATGTGAACAGCACCCTTTGATTTCCAGCCTTGTTTATTTAAGAGCATTCTGCAGGAACCATGTGATGTAGCTCCAATCAAGGAGTCATCCTTGTTCCATTTCCACTTGTGTATGTGCGCCCCTCTTGTCTCTTTCTTCTCGATCTTGTTGTCTTGTGTCCACCTAGTGCTGCCTCTGTTCTGTCCTTTTTTCTTTGTGTACCAATTGAGGAATAAATGCATAAACAGGTTTTTAAATCGGTTTCCTTCCAGCCCTCACATCTAAATAAAGAAAAAAGCAACATGCATTTCTTTGTACTCTAGTTTAACTGACCTTGCATACATTCTCCTAGGGATCATCAAACTACTTAAAAATAAGAGTCATAGAATAGAATCACAGAATGGTTTGGGTTGGAAGGGACCTTAAAGATCATCAAGTTCCAACCCCCCTGCCATGGGCAGGGACACCTTCCACTAGCCCAGGTTGCTCAAAGCCTCATCCAGCCTGGCCTTGAACCCCTCCAGGGATGGGGCATCCACAGCTTCTATGGGCAACCTGGGCCAGTGTCTCGCCACCCTTGCAGTAAAAAATTTCTTCCCAATAAATGTAACCTCTTTCAGCTTAAAATTATTTCTCCTAGTCCTATTGCTACACTCCCTGATAAAAAGTGTTTGATCACTGAATTCTACATTCTGTTATAGGTCTGTTACTGCTTCCCCTCAAACATCTCCCTCGGTCCAGTGCATTTCTTGTATCTTACCCAGTCAGCTGTCTGTTGACCTTAAATTATTGCTTGAGTGTCCTTCAAAATTCTCAGTGGTTTGTTAGTTTCTCTACTAGATAAACTA
>NW_010131651.1:362-569 GCF_000699245.1 Pterocles gutturalis | reverse complement strand
ATTTGGGGGCTCCTACGGGACGTGGTGCATGTTCACCTGGTGCTTCTGCTTCGCCGTGACGCTGCTGGTGCTGCTGGTGGAGCTGCTGGAGCTGTACCCCAAGCTGCCGCTCTCCTGGGATGACTTCACCTCGGCTTTCTCCATGCTGGCGGCGTTGATGGTCTTCACCAGCTCGGTGGTCTTCCCCTCCACCTTCATCAAGAGTCC
>NW_010131651.1:0-304 GCF_000699245.1 Pterocles gutturalis | reverse complement strand
CCCTCGGGGTGGGGCTCTCCCGCGCCAAGCCAGGGGACATCAGCAGCTTCCTCTCCACTGTGCCCGGGCTCCTCAAGGTCTTTGAAGCCTACGTGGCTTGTCTCATCTTCTCCTTGCTGGAATACCAGTCGGAACCTGGTTTGCAGTGGTGCGTGGCTGTCTACTCCATCTGCTTCATCATCACCCTCCTCATCATCATCTTCACCATCGGCCGGTGCCTTGCCTACATCCCCTGCCCGCTGGACAAGATGCTGGTGGGCTACAACACCCTGGCCCTGCTCATGTACATCACGGCCACCATCCT
>NW_010131650.1:0-461 GCF_000699245.1 Pterocles gutturalis | reverse complement strand
CTCCACCTACAGAAACCAGGACAGACTTTATTTCTCCAGCTCCTTCCGCACACACCTCCGGCATCGCCCGCACGCCCGGGGTCTCGGCGATTTCCTTTCAAACCCTTTCTTCGGCAGGAGAGCGGAGCCCACACGGAAACCATGGTACAACGCGAGTTCGCTTCAATGGAAACCAAAAAACAATGGAGCGGGGCCCGGCACAGCCTAGATCTGGCCTAAGAAAATGGAAAAAAGTTTAAAATGTTTGGGGTTTTTTTTCAAAACATTTTTTTTTCTTTCCAGTCTCATGTCGGCATTTTAAAAACGTAAGAAAGCCGCGCTGCGATTTCGCCACCGCTGCGGCAAGGCCGCTCACTGGAGGATGCATTTCTCTTCCTTCTTGGCCATCTTGCCTTTGTTTTGCTCGAGGGTCCTCTCCAAATGCTCGTCCTCTTCCTCGGCCCTGCGGAAAGAGGCGACGG
>NW_010131649.1:0-1075 GCF_000699245.1 Pterocles gutturalis | reverse complement strand
TCCCTTGGAGGGCAGGCAAGCCGTTGAGGGAAAGGAGAGGGAGCTGCCGCAGGCAGGCCATGGTTTCGGGCACTGCCTCGCTGTGTGCCTTTTGTTGGGTTTTTTCCAGTGCCTTGTGAATTCTCGGAGGGGTGATGCCACAGGATGAAGTGCTGAGGCCTGAGCTGCAGACCCTGATGTGCTGAGGCCTGAGCAACAGGCCTGGAAACAAAACTGACCTCTAGACAAACTCCTCCAACAGAACAAGGGATAAGAACAGCACCTGATCATTAGCAAGGTATGTGTGCTCATTAGCAAATAGTTTAGTTAAAAGTATAATCACTAATGGAGATCAAATGGCATCAGGCTGTCCCTTCTTTCCATCTTGGGAGACAGGTTGTCAAGGCCGTAGGAGCAGCTGTCCGGCCTTGGTTGGAATGATGAGGTCAGAGCCAAACAGATAAGAAACTCCCTTGGTTCCTCCTTGAGCCCTGGCCGGGCTTGGGGGGAGGGGGGGGGATGTAGTGCAGAACAATGCCAGAATTCCGCATTTGAAGTGATGTCAGACTTTATTCAATAGTGTAAAAAGCTGGACTCTCTTGCAGCGACTTTGGAGAGCTCACCTATGAGTGGACACTCTGGGTAGGACCTCCCAGTTGCTGGGACAGGTTCTCCAGATCCTCACTGTAACCTGGGCTCCCCAGCGACTGTGGATCTGGATGATGGCAATTAGAGCAATTGGTGATGTATCTTATTTAATCACTGTGGTTAAACACATCTAGTCATACCTGTCTTATTTTCTGTGTACCGGACTGTTTTGTCTTTTCTATTCTTGCTTTGCGTTCTATTACCTTATTCTGTGTTATCCTTACTGATTATTTTATTGTTCTTGGTTTAGCTGTCAGTACAGATCAGCTCAATTCTTTCAGCTGGTGCCTGTGTCTCTGGTGCTGACCCCGTCTGTTGGCAACACACGAGTTGGTGTCACGGACAGGATCCCCCTGGGTGCAGAGAAAGGGCGCAGAGCAGGAGGGGGTGAGGGACAGGGCAGGGGGAGTGAGAAGGGGCGTGGCCTCCGACAGAGGCCTTGAAAGCA
>NW_010131648.1:0-200 GCF_000699245.1 Pterocles gutturalis | reverse complement strand
CAGTATATTTCTTTAAACAAAGGAGCCTATGCATTCAATGCATTGTTGCGAGAGGGTTTGTTTTCAAAGCCTGACCCCAAACCTGAACTCCGCGGATCCTGCGTCTACTCAAGATCAAACGCGAGAAAAAACGTGACCGATGCAAACAAGAAATAAACCTTGATAATTATAGCCGTGCGCTGGGGCGGCTATTGTTTAGC
>NW_010131647.1:0-1234 GCF_000699245.1 Pterocles gutturalis | reverse complement strand
ATATATATATATAAAATTTGGGACTGGAAATAGAATAACTTCTACTGTGGTTGCTATGCCAGCAAATAAATTTATTTCTAACATAATTTTTTTTCCAGTTACATAACCAAAATAACAACAATGGCAAAGTGACTTTTCACTGTCACTCTTTACGCAGCTCTACTTAGGAATCTGAAATAATGGCCTTGTGAATGTTTTTTAATTGGCTGATGAACTGGAAAAAGAGGGGAAAAGTAATTCAGAATTAATTGAAAATGCAAAAATCAAATTTGGAGGAGTATAAAGGGCAGATTTAAAAGAAGAACAAGAAGAACCGTGCATTTCAGGTAAATGCGCAACATTGTATTCACTGAAAATATTTGACTGTCCTCAGGTTAGTTGCCACTCTAACATTTATTTACATCAATTTCAAAATGAAGTATTAAAACAGTTTATCACCTATCAAAGTAACTTTCTTTTATTTTTTACTTGTGATATAATTTCCTCTTTTCATTTCTAGATGAAAATCATTTGGTCTGAATTAGAAACCTGTTTCAGTTTCAAGGAACCAGATCCTTCTTTTGACAAATTCACTCATCACTGAACTTCTTGGCCATGTGGGGTTCTAAGTCCCACTCCTTCATTTGGATATCTAATATTTCCATTATTACACGGTGCCATTCCATCATACTTTTTAATTATTAGATGCCAAAAAAAAAAAAAATCCCAACAAAAACCTACCACCCTCATATAAAATTGCAGTCTTGACTACTATAAAGGCTGAGATGATATATAATTTCACCCCAAGGCTGTTTCTCTGCCATGCTGCAGGGCATGGAAGCTTTGCATTGTGCCGGGACCACCTGATGTCTGTGTTGACATCCATATATGCAAGCGTACAATTCCTGGCACAGGTGTCCCCCTGCGGCACATCCTTCCTGTGAAACCCCAAAGCTCCGGGAAATCCTCCTGGCTCGGGTGTCACCATCAGGGAACATTTTCCTAGGGAATAACTTGCTGAAAAGGCCACTGCGGGGGAGGATGGAGTGTGCTGCACTAAATGGAGGACAGTCACCTTCATCATTTCTTGTCAGGCATTAGTGAGTTTATTTTTTTCTTAATCCTTGCCCTAAAGCTCAGCCTACCCCCAAGCCACACAGACACAGGAACAATCTTCGTTTCTAATCAAAACCTAACGGGACACCATCTGATCCTTCTCCTCCTGTACTGGGATGGAGCTGTAAGACAAACATCA
>NW_010131646.1:480-6346 GCF_000699245.1 Pterocles gutturalis | reverse complement strand
TGCCCACGCCTTGTCCCCGAGCCCCGCCCCCTCACAGGCCCCGCCCCGCGGCTCTCTCTCAGTGCGCCGCCATCTCACCCATGGGCGGGTGGCTGTCGGGGCAAACAGTGCTGTCAGTGCCGTGTCCTGCCGGTCAGGCCTCATTTTCCAATGGAAAAGTACAAATGTTTCCTAGTGAACCCGCTGCCTGCATGGCGTGCGTCTGAACGCTGTCCCGTTTTGCTTTTGGAAAGGGTTAGGAGATCTCTTTTGTCCCTTTTTGCTGGGCTTGTTCAAATTCCAGTTGTGAAAGCCAAGTTCAGACAAAATCTTAACGGGAAGGAGAGGAAAAGCAACGAGAGGAAAAACAGAAGGAAGAATCCGTTGTTAAGTTTTGCCAAACCAGACCTAAAATGGGACATGCATGGGAAAACAAACTGCCTTTCATAAAACCTCAAAGAAGTGCCATAAAAAGCATTGTAGCCAAGAAACATCAATTTCCTCACTTTTTTCCAGAGCTTAAAGCCACCCAAGTTAAATCAGTGGGCTGTAATATCATCAAATGAATAAAGACCACCTTTCTGACTCTCCTCTAGGCTCTGTAAAATGTGGCACAGGATCTCTGGGGAAAAATGAGAGCGTCCGGTACCAATCTTTTCTCTAATTGTCTCCAAAGTTGTTACTAGTGACCCTGCAGCTTTCTGCTGATATCCAATGCAGAAAGAGAGCTCTCCAGTCCTCCAAGAACTTTGAAGTTAGCATCACATTAAAAAAAAAAAAAAAGTGCAACTAGTTGCCACCCATTTCAAAATTGTGTTTTTCCTGCATGACAGCTTTTTTGCATTTTCTCATTAGAAGCCTGTCGTCAGATGTGCCAAATAAAACCACTACTTTGAAAGATTTGGTTGATCCAGAAGGTCTCACCCAGCACACTACCTGGATCCCAGCCCTGCCTGATGCCCTCTGGGAGTGGACACCTGTGTCCAAAAAAATCTCTTGACTTAGTGGTCCATAAAGCTGTTTTTGTAACATCCCAAGATTTAGATTTAGTTAGAGTGACAAACATCGGTGCCAGACTGAAGTTTTGTTGCGGAGTTGACTGCATCTTCATTTCTGTTGTAAATACAAATTCCCTAAAGAGGTCAATCATCAAGAAGAGGGAGCCTGAACTTGAAAACAGACAACCCCCCAATGTTAGCTGAAGTGAAAAAAAAGCTGCGAGGCCTTTTGCTTCTGAAAATATCACCTAACCTCTCCATTTAGAGGTTTAAACCAGCTGTTCCTAAACAGCTGCTCAGCAGTGTTTTTATCCAGATCTTGGTCCTGGGGAACCTGTCAGAACAGCACAACCAGGACAAACTCTGCAACAACAGATGCCTGTTCATCTCAGGCATCCACATACATACATTCATCCACAGCATCCAGGACTCTTATGATGTGAAGAAGCTCTGGGTAATATTGTCAATGAAGAACCTCCTGTGTGCAGCACTTTATGGAATCTACTGTGGGTGGTTTTCCCAGCTGATGTGCTGTGGTGACCATGTGGTAACCATCAGCTACCCCTTCAGTGACTCCAGAATAAAGCTGACAGTAAGTGAAAGTAGATTTGACCCACCGGGGAGAAGAAACACCACCCCACACATCTCTGTAGAACAAAAGAAGGAAAATAGTGCTGTTATTATATATATATCTCTCATATACATATAGTTTATAAAGTACATTCTATGATATATGGTATATATTTGCTGCCATATAGAATGTTGCTAATATAAATATAATACTTTGTGGAACTCCAGATGCTGTTAAAGAGATTAATCTATGCTGTTAAAACTGAGGATAGAAATGACAAGTTGTAATATAATGACCTGGTAAATAGTAAGTGTTATACCTCATAGAGGTCACCAGAGTAATTGCTCATTCATGCCTTTTTCTAATCCATTTATGGAGATTTGACAGTGATCTGTAAACATTACATCTCTCTACAAAGTTGGGTAAACAGATTTGAAAGCCAAGAGCAATGATTATGATCATCTTGTCTAACCTGAATATTCAAAGTTGTAGAATTTCATCCAGCCATTCCCACACCAAGCTCTTTCTGTAGTTGTTTCCTAGAAAGACGTCTTCATTTTATTTTAAAGAGTGGGAGAAATGTTAAATCCATCATGACACTTTTGAAGATTTCTCAGTGGTTACCCTAACATGTAAAAAATAACTGATAGAAGTATAAATGTTGTTTTAAAAAGCAAATTCATCTAGCTGCAGCATCTGCCCACTGCAAGCCTGCTTCTGGTTAACAGCAATATCTTCCTTTTGAAGACTTTTTTAAAGTACAGCAGATTTACTCCTTTGCATTCTGTATGGATTAAACTTTGATTCTGCACTATGTAACTGCCTTCCAAAACTGTTCTCTTCTCTGAATACCTTCAAGCTTACAGCTATCACCTTACTTTTTTTGACGTGTGGACATCCCAACCCCATCTCTCCCTGCTTCTGTTTGTGAGGTGAATATTGTAACCAGGGAAATCTAACAAAAAGACAAAAGCTAAGAAGTGTAAGGATGAAATTGACTTTAAGAAATCACCCTTTCTAGTCCTTTCCCTTGTCCCAAGACAGGATCAACTACTCCTTTGTTATAACATGACTGTTTTTTCAATCTTGTTCTTAAAGACTTCCCAGTATGGTGCTTTTGCCATCTCCTCAGGCAATCTTTCCCAGTGTTTCCCTACCCTTATCTCTAAAGGTCTTTTTCCTAATATGTGCTCCAAAAAGATATCCTACTGCAATTTCAGTCTGTTCATGATAGGTCTGGCTTTGCTGGGCCCAGAGAACGGACTTTTTCTTCTTCCTTGTAGCAGCCTTTTACATGTCTAAAGGCTCTGTGCCCTCTATGCTCTTTTCCTCATTAAACCAAACAGTCCCATCAGTATCCTGATAATTAATATTTTCTGGGCTAGTAATCAAGCTTGATCTTCACTGTACATTCTTCTCCAGTCACTCAATGTCAATCTGGAAACGCAGTGTGCTAAGGGAAGCATGGTCCAGGTGAAAAACATTTAAAAAAAGGAAAAACTAAAACTGAATTCATACCATGCATTAGCAGAGAAAAATAATTCTTTTGCCTATTTTGCATGCTCTCTTCCTGTTCCTACCCCCTCCTACTGCATTTGCCTTTTACAGCAGCATAACAGCGTTGACTCGTGTGATTGACTCTACATTTTTTCTATGAAACTGTAATCCTGTTTACTTTTCCCCTTCCTGTATCTGGGGAACTGACTATGCTATGTCTAATAGGCTACACTTGCACCTATTGAATACTATCTTTTGTGTTTTTCTCAAAAAAAAAAAAAAAGTCCAGTCTGACAAAATCCCTCTGAGTTGTAATTCTGTTCTCTAACATACTTTTAGCTTCTCTCTTCTTCGTGTCCTCTCCAAACGTAAAAAGCTTAGTCTCTATTCTGTTCTTCAGAAGTTTTATAAGTAGTATCAGATACAGTCTGGACGCTCGAGGAACCTCTTTCAATGTGTCTCTCCATTTTGATAGTGGCCCTATTTTTCTAACTCTTCCTCAGCCCTGCTTTTTCTTGACCCCATGGGATTTTCAATCTGGACCATGTTGTCTTTGCTTATTCTTGAGAAATATTGCCAAAAGCTTTACTAAAAATTAAGATACATAACTTTTTAATACTTCTCTCCTTTGTATAACACCTATGAGCTTATAGTAAAAGGAAATCAGATTGGTTTAATGGGATTTCTTTTTGACAAATCCATGTTTGTTGTTATTTCTCTGTGTGCCTTATAATGCTTACAGAGGGTTTGCTTGATTTTTTTTGTCACCAAATGAAGCTACCTGATCTATAACTCACCAGCTCCTCCTTTTTTCTGTGTGTGCTTAACCATAAGCCTGACTAAAATTAAGAGGGCTGCTTCCATGCCCATGAGACGTGCCTTTTGAACTGGAGATCAGTAACTTGCCAAAGCCATAGCAGTACAACCAGAAGCAGAGCCAAGGAAGCCTGACCTGTCTTGGCCTGCTCTAACAAATCTATAATCCTTGCACCTTTCTTTACTTCATTGGTTCCACTTCCATTTGTTTTCTTGATCTATCAATAGATGTTATGAAAAATTCATACGGATATTTCAATTTTCAAGCAGACTTCCTGTGTTGTATTATGCACCCAAGACCACCTGCTTTCTGCTTCCTCCTAAATTGAAAATCACCTGGATCCGTGTTGTGAAACCAGCATCCAGGAAGTGATCTACTTAAATCTTACACTTCTATTTCTTTTATAAACAAATAGGTACATAAATAAGTTATTTGACCATGGCAGCATTTGGACCATTATCTGGGAGTTTAAGCCGGAAAACTTCATGATGAAGTGAAATATATTTATCTTAGCTAAAAGGCGAGAGAGAAAGAAACAACTTACTGATCAGTGTTTTCCCCCAGATGATTTCTGGTATGCTTCAAGAGAAACAACATATAAATTAATGCACACAGTATTTTGAGTTTTCTTCCAGGACATGTACAGTCACTTTTTCCACATCAAACAAAAGTTATAGTCTTTTGCACTTTAAACCATTTCCAACAGTACACAAAATTCTCTCACTGTTTTACTTTCTTGGCTAACACCACCCTAATTCTTCCCTTTCAAGGCCCATCCAAGGAATCTGTGCACTACTGACCCAGAGGCATTGCTTCTCTAAACAGCACCAACGAAACAAATTATTAAATTAGTTTGTGCGGCTAAAAATACTGAATGCTGTATACTACAGCTCTGTCAAGGGTGTCACCACTAGGTTGCATCAGTTTAAATACTTCTTGGAACCAACCTTAATCTGCTGTGTATATTTTAAAACAATGAGGGGAGAGCTGAAACCTAAACCAACTTAAAATTATGCCACATTTCTTCCTCAAAGGAAAGAAAGACCATTTCACAATTTTTGTCCCTCAAATTCCAGGTGAAATTCTGTCCGTCTTCTCCACAAGACCGAACTCTGGCACAACTGCTTTCATTTCCATGCTTTTGGGAAGAAGCAGGGAAAAGCTATTCATTAGATATTTTTTCCACAGACTTCTGAAATCATGTCAAGTGGGGCCAGAGATCAGATCTCCGGCTCTGAAGTGAACTGTACCCATGGGACAGTTCATCGCTGCCTGCACACCCCAGTTCCCCTCCACTGGAAGCAAGTATACCTCTGCTCTGGTAGCATCCAGCACTTCCCAATACGTCCTAGTGAAAATCAGCCCAAGTGGCAAAGAGCTACTATTTAATTGTCAGTCGGGCTCATTTTGATGGAGCCCAGTTGTTTCCCCTCTCTTGGCCCATTCAGTGTCTTTGCTGACGTGTATCTGTAGAGAGGATGTGACAAGCAGCCCAAGTTCGGCTGGGTTTTACCACTGCCAGTGTTTGCTCACCTCTAGAGTCCCTGTCAGTTTGTAATTCTGCATGAGTGAGCAATTTCTTGTAGCAACATGGCTTTACTTCGGGGCCAGATCCATTTTGCCATTGGAGCTGTTCAACAGGTAGTACAATGGGGATTGGTTTTTGACAATTTACACATAACAATAAATAACCAGGTCTGATTATGTGCTGGACATGACCCAGCAATGTGCACTCACAGCCCAGAAAGCCAACTATATCCTGGGCTGCATCAAAAGAAGCATGGCCAGCAGGTCAAGGGAGGTGATTCTCCCCCTCTACTCCGCTCTCGTGAGACCCCACCTGGAGTACTGCGTCCAGCTCTGGAGTCCTCACTACAGGAAGGACATGGAGCTGTTGGAGTGGGTCCAGAGGAGGGCCATGAAGATAGAGGGCTGGAGCACCTCCTGTACAAGGACCGGCTGAGAGAGGTGGGGTTGTTCAGCCTGGAGGAGAGAAGGCTCCGG
>NW_010131646.1:0-258 GCF_000699245.1 Pterocles gutturalis | reverse complement strand
ACAGGGCTCTGAGCAACCTGATCTAGTGGAAGATGTCCCTGCTCATTGCTGGGGCATTGGACTAGATGACCTTTACAGGTCCCTTCCAACCCGAACAATATGGTTCTATGAATACACAATAAGTGTATCACATACACACATACTTGCAAAACTGCATACATTTTAACAGAAATGATACAGGGGATTTTGTGTTTAATGATACAAATAAAGATTCTATTTCTAAATGCCTTCTTGAGTGTATTTTTTTATTCCTAAATT
>NW_010131645.1:0-7155 GCF_000699245.1 Pterocles gutturalis | reverse complement strand
GGTTGAAGAGTGGCAGTGACTGCATTTGGTCTTCACCAAGAACATTCTGCCTTATTAGGCTACTTTGCAAGCTAAACTGTACTTTATCTCATAGTCCGCTAAAAATAACTCGGGCTTTTTGGCAGATTGATATAAAAAGTGTATGATGATAGTACATGGATTTGTTTAAATACAAATCTAGAAGCATGAGCTGGCTTCCAAATGATGAATGTCTTTGTATTCCAGAATGGAAGCTTTCCAAGACAGTGATGCATAGCCACCAATTTGTAACTTTTCTTTTAATTTGTAACTTTGGACTTTTATCTATTTGTTTATTTATATAACCTCTTATATGTTAGATACGGCATCATTAAACATTTGTATGCACTTTTGCTGGTTTTCTAGATTCTGCAGTTGTCGTTGAGAAAGTGACATTGGGTTTTTTTTTTCATGGATTTTTTTTTTTTATTCAAAAAATACACTGCATCTCAACTTTCTCATTTGAATGCTCTCACAGTTCACTCATGGCACAGAAAAAAAGGGCTCTGTTATTAATTTTGTTATGTATAGAGTGTAAATTCTGTGGCTATTGAAGGACACATCTTCTCTTTACATCTTATTCCATTTATGTCCCATTCAGGATGTTTGTATCGCATATTCTTTCTCACTACTAATACCTTCCATATTTTAGTGGATTGTTTTTAAAAAGTAATAACAAAAAAAGAATATAAGCAAATAGCTTGGGTTTCCTCTCAAACCCCTTTTTTGGATTAGAGGCAGCTCAGTAAAATTGGGCCAACAGGATTATGCAGAGGGGAGGACAAATCTGATTGAGCCACTCTTCAGAAAGCCGGAGCAGCCCTGCTCACAGCACTGCTCTGAGGGGGCTGGAATAGGAAGTATCAACTGGACATGAATGCATGTATGAACTAGAAAGAAAAATTAGAGGCAAATAGTCACTGGGATTCAGTATTTTCATGGAGGGCTTATTCTTTTGAGATCTTAATGAGGAATATTTATAGAATTTATATTTCTGAAAAGTATTGCTAACTGTCAAAACAGCACAAACTGGATATACAATGCCAAGAAAAGTCCAGGAGCCCTAGCAGGGCTTCTGGTTTCCAAGCTTCAATTTCATTTACTCCTTCACAATCATTTAGTCCTACAGAGCCTCACACGCTGCTGTTCTGATAGTTCTCTGTCTTCTTTCAGTGAGACCTGATTAGGTTGCTGTCTTTAGAGCTGCCTCCTTATCCCCTTCAACAGTTAAACAGGGAGAGAGGAAGCTTAGCTGCAATTAACCCAGAGTTGCCAGAGGTGGGGTGGGGCTTCAGCTACAAATAGCTACACACTCAATAAAAACAAAACTTTTGACTGAGAATATAATCTTGAGCATCTCAAGAATCAACAGAAAAATATGTTTTATTGAAGTGCATAGTATAACTTTCTTTTCTTATAGCTACATTTTAAGAGAGGTAGGCTAATCCTCATTGCAGTTGAAAGTCTTGCTTCACGTGTAACAAAGTTTTTAATTCTTTGCAGAACATATGAACACTAAAAGAGTAGTTTGAAATCTAAAGAAACAGTTGATCACATATTGATCCCCAAAGTGATAGCAGGCTAAAAATGTCTAAACTATATGAGGAAAATTGGGCAGTTTGAAAGACATGGTATAAAAAGACCTATTTAATCAAAAGCTAGTGAAAAATATGGATGTTTTAGAAATCCGCTTGATCATGCTGAAAAATTTAATTTAGTATGGAAAGGGCTTCAGTTGATTTCTATTTCTGTCTGATTTACTAGAAGAGATGTCATGAACTCTAGCCCAGGTGCCGAAAAGAGGCACTGAAAATGGAAATGAGCACTGTGCCATGCTCCAGTTTACCAAGGAGTTTGAATTGAAGTATATAAAACTTAAGACATCTCTAAAATTTGTAAAAACAGTAAAGCTACCATGTCACAAAAAGCAGTTTTTAAAACATTCGTTAGTATTTGTAGCAAAATAGATATAGCAAAAGAAGGGCAGAGTTCACAGGTGGGGTATGTTCTGTCTTCAGAATTGCCTGATGGACAAGTAGGTGTGGAGGGTGCAGCTGCAGTGGCTCGGTTGCTGGTGAAATGGTGCTGAAGACAACTCTGAACTAATGCCATCATTGTACAGTGGTTTTGGGTTTGGTTTTTTGGGGCTTTTTTTTAGTTCTATAGAGCCTCTCTTCTGACTGTTATCCTACATTGCAGATGTGATTTTTCCTTAGTGTACTTCATTCTTCATTTCTGAATGCTTTGGTTACTTTTGTTTCTGTTTTCTGTAAAAACATAGCTGTGAAGAGAACCAAAGATACAAATATGACGAATGTGGCTTCACTCTGGAGTTCTGGGTTTTTTCCCCCCATCTTTCATTTTAATTTTACAGATTTTTTTGTTTTTCTGCACGTGGTAAAGTCATTTAATCAAAAGAAGGAAGAAAGGAAGGAAGTTGAGATTAGAAAATCGCAACATTGTGTCTTATTAGATGGATTTTAGGTAGATCTCCATTCCAAATATTATGCCACTTGACAGAGGTGTTTTTCATTTCAGTGCCTAAAGGTCTGTCCTGACCCTCTGCATAGGTTTGAGGGAACTTTGTTTCATAATGGGTTAACAAGGACATGAGCATTTCTGTGGTCTTGAAAGTTAAATAGGGCATAAGTTTCTGTCAGAAGATTTTGAGGATCTGTTGAAACATTTAGCTACGAAGTGCACATGAGAACAGTGGTCATGGGCAGCAGGAGAAAGGGAAATACTATGTTGTTACATTTTGTAACTTTCCTACCTTTGTTTTATAAAGCTTGGCAAAGAAGGGAAGAAAAGGATAAGTACTTCAGTCATAGTAATCTTTGACTGAAACAAGACAGGACTAAACCACATGAAAGAATATTTTTTACTTTGCTTTTTGTGATGGGTTTTCCTCTCACACCTCTCACTGGATGGAGTTGGTTTGATCCTGGAAAAGTGGGTTATGCATGAAAGACACTTGATACAGAGTAAAAGGATTTTTTTTTTTCCCAAGTACATGGTTGATTTCTGACTGGGATGTAGTCCTGTGATTTATAACAGTTTCAACTGACTCAGCCTACTGTGAAACATTAGGAAAAACCCACAGTGCCACTGATCCATGTATTCCCTGTATTTCAACTATGTAATTGTAAGCCTTCTAAAGAATTTTTTGAATCCTTTGAATCAGTAGTAAAGTATATACATATCCAGGGAACTAATTCTTGGGCAAATAACCTGCTCTAGACAAATGGTGTAAAGAACTCCCTGCTGTGTTCAGCAGTGCAGGAAACCTCTGATGAATAAGGATTGGTCCCCAAGAAAAACCTTTAAATCTTTGGTCGTAGAAAATCTGCATTGCTAAAGGGTTATATTATGATTCAGTGAGCAATAACTGGTATTAGAGTTACTTGAAGAGAATGTCCTTACCCCTTATGCTTTCTTTCTTTAAACAACTTTTCTGCTCTTTCCTCTGTGCACCTCTCAATGAAATTACAGTGGAATGTGATGATGTCCCCCCTTGTACATTCTACTTGATACTGAAGCATCCAAATGGGGCATTTGATCTTCACTCCTCTGCAACCATTACTTCTTTTTGTCTTGGCAGTCTGTGTCTTTATTATAGACGTTCATGTATTTGGTTCATTTTTTCAAAGAGGGGTAAGGAGGGAGAGAAGCAAGAATTACACCCAAAGGCTACCTCACTTGAACTAGTTGAAGATAAGCATCGTGCCATTTATGTTGAGCTATCAAAGGCACCTGAACATACAAATCTGTCCACATCATTCTTGTGTTCACCATAAAAATGGGTATTCCATGGGCATGAAGGTCTGTTGCACCATCATAACTTAAGAATGGACTTCTGACTTTTTAAAACTATGCCCTTTGAGGGAGAAGTGTCTTGGCTTGGAGAACAATGAGAAGTACCATATGGATATGCTCGTGGTGATCTGTTTCTGTGACAAGTGGTAACTGACAAGATTGAGATTTGGGAGGATTCTGATCAGTAATATTGCGTGGCATTGACAACACGTTAAGTGGACAAATGCTGCATCCTGTTTCAAGGTAAATGGGACTACTTTGGAAATCTTTCACCTCTTCTCCTTAATCAGCTAGCAGTGGTCCTCTTTCCCCCCTGTAGGACTGAACGATGTCCTGACCCCCTGTCTCCCCTACCTTGTGGGGCTGAGCATCTTGCTGGTCCCACAGGAGAATGGCCACTCAGGATGTGAGCGGCTGGGCACACCACCAGGCAACGGGATTCCTGGGGCCTCAATAGAGCTGCATGGCCAAAGAGTCTGCTCTGGCTGCCCTGCATTTAAAAGGTTCTTCCCCAGTATGGATCTGTTTCTCCCAGTCAGTGAGTCTTGTTAATAATTATCACTGCCTGAGATAACCTTCCCTGTGATGTAATTTGACATACTTCTGTCAGTGGGGCTTAAACATAGTAATCTTTAAAAATGGTTGGGAATTTGCCCTAGAGAAAAAACTGTTATGATTAATTTCTACAAATGATAAACCACTCCTCCTTCAAAATACTGCATGCTATGAAGTGTGATTTAATCCATTTAACTACAGAGCTTCATGCTTCTGACAACTGTGACTCAAATGTCATCACAGAAAGTGATATTTCAAGTGGCAGGGTGGGATTAGAAACCTGCTGAAGATTTGTCAAAGGAGAAGTAAGTACATAATTTTTAGATAAGTGATTTGTCTGCTCTAAACCACTTCCGCTGAAAACACAGGCAGCTTAAAAGAGAAACTTACACTGTTACACTAGAAAGAGCATTTAATTGCATAGGGGGAAAAAAGGCAATCCTCTTACTTACAATGGTAGTTAGAAAAACATAGGATACTAGGGAATATGAGTTTTCTATACAGAAATAATAGAATTATTTTTTCCCTCAGAAAATAAGATTTCATTGAGGCTTAATTGAGGAAGGAGCCAGTCTTGATACTTGGGACCTCGCAACTGCCTGACATGTTCTTCTTGTTGCTTTCTGTGCGTTTTTTTAAATATGAAGTAACACCATGATAGCTTACAAACTGTGAAAATTTTGTAAATGCAGTAAAACCTGAAACAAGAACAAAAAAGTGTATTCTGTGTCTATGTAGAACTTACCTTGAGTTATAGTCAATTGTAAATTTCATTCACATCCACCAAGTCTGAACTCAGTGCCATTACCTTAGTGGGGAATTTGGTCCTTCTTTGGGATCAAACAACTGTCATGCTTTGAACCCAGGAAGCAACAAACACCACACAGCTGCTTGCTTACCACCTCCCAGGGATGGGGGAGAGAATTAAAGGGGGAAAGGGAAAAGAGACTCGTGGGTTTGAGATGAGAACAATTTAATAACAAAACTACAATAAAATAATAAAAAATAAATAGTATACAAATGAGTGATACACAGTGTGACTGCTTAACACGCAATGACCAAGGCTCAGCCCATTCCTGGCTAGTGATCCCAGAGCAGGGAGAGTCCCAAAACTTAAATCCCAGAAAAGAGATGAGAGCCCGAGGGTCTGAGAGAGCAAGAGCTCTGAGAGAGAGAGATGGGAGTTGGGGGAGATGACCTGGAGGGAGCTCAGACTTCTGGACCAATCCTCGTCTATATCCTGGGCATGACGTGCATGATATGGAATAGACCATTGGCCAATGTGGGTCTCGATCCTAAACCTAAGGTCAAATCCTAGGCTAGTAACTGGGGCTGTGCTCCCTCCCAGCTTCTGCGCCTGCAGACACTGGCACAGCAGAGAAGCTGGAAAGTCCTTGACTGTCCTGGCAGCAGCTATAAACTTCAGTGTTATCAGCACAAATCCAAAACATAGCCTCCCAGTGGCTACTCTGAAGAACGTTAACTCTGTCCCAGCCAAAACCAGGACATTGACATACTTTGCTTATTGCTTTGCCAGTGTTCTAAAACTTCTGCTTGCTATTATCTATTTTGCCAGCCCAGCTTTGTAATGTACTCTCCTTAAAGCATCCATCCACTCTGAAAGGTAATAAAAACAGTTGTATGAGGTCCTCTACTTTTCTTTTGTGTGACTGAATCTCAAATTTCATCAACTGCAATGGAAACTACATTTTGTGTAAGAGTTTGCCCCAGCAGCCCCATGGGTCTACCTCGATTTCTGAGGACCTAGCTGAAGGCTTGCCCGTGCTGTACAGACTGCTATGGATACCAGCCCTGCACTGTGTTTTGTACCACCGGTAGCAGCTACGTTGTCAAGAAGTCTTCCTTTGGTCAGGCTTGTGCAGCTCTGAGATTGCAGAAGTATTACGGAGGCTTTGGTTTGCAGTACAGCTTAGTATGATGGCTGAGGAGAGAAAGCAATAACCCTCACTGACATGCTGACCTTGAGCTCGTACAGCAGGAGAGGAAGTTAGGTGAAGAGCACACGTGCCTTTTACTTATTGGAAGTGGATTCCCTGGGAAGAAAATTAACATGAAATCTGACAATGCTTTTTTGTGGAATCATTTTTCAGAGAAGAGCTGCTCTTTGGTATCTGCGATAGTTTGCTGCTGCGATCTGTCATGTTGCAGACTCCCTCTCGTTGTGCGAAGCACAGTTGAGTGACTGTAAGAGGGGCAAGGAAAGCTGAGGCCTTTTTTTTTTCGCTGGCAAAAATTTTGCTGGAGAGCGAGTATTTTTTCCTTGTCTGTTTACGTCGTCCTTTCTTGTTGTTTCTGTGTTGTTTGTTTTTTCGCTGGACCCTGCAGGGCAGTTTCCCTGCATAGGACCGGGTGCGCCTTTAAGAGGCGGCGGTGCCTTTGTGCAGGTCGTGCCGGGAAGGAAGTGGCTCTACGCCGCGGGAGGCTCGCAGGAAAAGGCTGGTGTTCGGCTGGCCACAACTTAAACTGCCACTTTTCCCTCGGAGAGAGAGCAAAAAAAATGTCACATTAGCTTCCTGTTTGGTTGGGTTGTGTTTTTGGTTTGTTTTTTTTTTTTTTCTTTGCCACTGTCAGTTGAAGCGCTGTCCACCACAGGCTGCGTGGTGGCACAGTTGGATACGGGAAACTTGGTTACAGCTCTTCCAGGGGCAGCTCTGGACGCGGAGTGGCGTGGGGAAGGGCGATGCTGTCAGGAGCACGTGGAAGGCCTGAACTCAAAAAACCCCAAGCAGGGAGCCCAAGCAAGGC
>NW_010131644.1:0-3417 GCF_000699245.1 Pterocles gutturalis | reverse complement strand
GCATGCCTTTTGTATCCCCGGTGTCCCTGCAGCTGTAGGCTTTGTGGCTCTATGAACCCTAACCCTGATGGGAGCTTGGGGCGGAGGCCGAGGTCCCCAGCAGCATGGGTGTCCCTGGAGCTGTAGGCTTTGTGGCTCTCTGAACCCTAACCCTAATGAGAGCTTGGGGCGGAGGCCGAGGTCCCCGGCACCATAGTTTGACCTGTAGGTCCGCAGCCTCAGCCCACCTCTACCATTAGTTAGGGTTCAGAGAGCTACAGGGCCTCCAGCTCCAGGGACACTGGGGCTGCAAAAGGCATGCCAAAGGTGTTGTCCCAATCTTTTGCTTGGTGTGCACAAAAACAGTTAACACACAGAGTTGAGATATTTCCTTTATTTCTGTTTTGTGCAAAAAAGGGGTGCTGGGTGATAGTTCGCAAAGCTAGCACACCCAGTGACGCTACAGTCTGCTATACTCTTGACGTTTACAACTACTCCTGTCTACCTTGCATATACACGTGTACTAGGTGTTTATTGGATAACTTCTTTCTTGCTTTGATTTAATGGCACAGCACGTTTACCTTATACTGTGCCAGTGCAGTGGGTAGGGGTCTCTTAGTGAAGGCAGATAGCTTCTCTGCTAGAAGTGTGGTTTTTACATTATAATGATCTAAGTTTAGCTAGAGTTCAGTGTTAACTGGTTTTAACAAGATAAGAGGTCCCACAAACTCCTGAAAGGCAAGATGTTACAAGTTCTTATGTCAGGGCTAAAATCCCTGGTTTTACAATACAATGTCCTTTGTATCTCAGTGTTGAGAAATTCCATCTGGTTTCACAGCTGAGACATCAAGGGGAGCACAGCACTGCACCAGCCTGGCTCCCTCCACACCTTTCTCATCTGGACAAGTGGTGGCACTAGGAAGCTCAGCCTCAGCCCCAAGCTCCCATTAGGGTTAGGCTTAGGTTTCAGAGAGCCACGAACCCTATAGCTCCAGGGACACCGGGGATACAAAAGGCATGCCAAGGGGAGCTCGGCACTGCACCAGCATGGTTCCCTTCACATCTTTCTCATCTGGGCAAGCCACAGTGCTGGGAAAGTCCAGTCTAAACCTACTCTTTTTCAGTTTGAAACTGTTGCCCCTTGTCCTGTCACTACAGGCCTTAGTGAAAAGCCTCTCTCCGTCTTTCTTATAAACCCCCTTTCTATACTGAAAGGGTGCAAACTGAAAGGACTGTTAACATTTCTGCTGAGATTACGTTACTTAAACAGATCATACCCGCTGCCCAGCAACAATTTGTTCTACTTGTGCTCTATAAAAAAAACATGGGCAACCTTAGTGTACCTAGAGGTAAACTTAAGCCTAATTTCTTTCTGGCCAAAGGTTGCTTATCATATTCTGGGCAAACGGGGGTTTACCTTGTGTTAGTATAAGTCTGCTATTCTCTTGATCAGTCTTCTTGACAGTTACGCGATTGATAGTCTACATTTGTTATCTGTGTTTTCTAGGTGTTATCTCTTGCTTGTAATATTCATGTCTTTATTGAACAGGTTCTCCACTCGCAGGTAGATCTACAGCCTCACCATGTGTGGTATCTGGGCCCTGTTTGGGAGTGATGAATGCCTCTCTGTCCAGTGTCTAAGTGCTATGAAAATTGCACACAGAGGTCCTGATGCATTTCGTTTTGAGAATGTCAATGGATTCACCAACTGTTGTTTTGGTTTCCACCGCCTTGCGGTTGTTGATCAGTTATATGGCATGCAGCCTATCCGGGTGAAGAAGTTCCCATATCTGTGGCTGTGCTACAATGGAGAAATCTACAATTTCAAACAGGTAAGTGTTGTATGGATCATATGGCTTTTTTTTTAAATTTCAAAACTAGTGGATATTCAGAAAATGTTTAAAACATGGTGGACTAGAATATATAGAAAAAATTTTAAAAGTTATCAAATGACTAGTATTTAAAAGGAAGTAAATTACCTTGATGAGCCGTGAATTCGTGGTGGCTTAGATGGTAACATACTTAGTCTATAATACTGAAAAATCACTTTTTAAGTGACTAGAAGGGCAATAAGTATTTGTTATCTTCAGGTTTGATCATTTTAAACTAAAGATGCATCCTTTGTTATCTCCTGGGGAGGGGAATTCCAAGCCTCTTTCTCCCTGTCTTCTCTCTTTATAATGCAAATACTTTTATACTGTCTTGCTCTTCAGGTATTTTGGGTCATTCTCCAAGCTGTTGGATATTTCATTTTTATTTCTGCATATCAATCTAGATGGGATATGTCACTTACAATAAATGAATGTATAATATGCATGCTTATGTATTTGTGTAAAAGCAACAAGCACTAGGGAGATGTTTCCAGTATGCCACCAAAGTCCTTAGGTGTCTGCAGCTTAAGGCAGATGCTTTATTTGGTTTTTGAGAGCCACCTAAGCAAGTCTCCTGTGCACAAAACAAGCAGCGACTCTGTACTTACTTCTTAAAGTGTCTGAATGTCCCTGATGCGTGAGATGCTGCTGCTGAACGTCATCTGTGTGCCTCAGTCCCTGTGCTGAGATGTTCATGCCGCCTGTGTTACTTGTAAAGGGAGGTGATTCAGATCATCCAAATTTGGTGCATAAAAGCAGTTTACAATTCTGACTGTGTCTGAATCATACTGCAACTGAATCCTTAAAATGAATCATAAACTGAGCGTGGTAGTATCAGAAACGTATGAATAATATGAGATGTTTTGGTACTTCTAACATCACATTTTTGAAGTCAGAGTCAGGCTGCTGTCAGTGATGTCAGTGAGATCAGTAACGTCATCAGGAATTTGACTGAGTAGGTAGGAGGTACTTTTTTTCATTTTTTTCCCCCAGTCTTTAAGTATCTGGCTGTTTGAAACATGAAATACACTTTGCCCTGCAGTACGTGTGAAATGTACCAAGTCTAGTACTTGCTGTGTTTTGCATTGTGTCTTTTCTGCTGTCGAAAGCGGTAAGAATTACTCTGTCATGCTACACACACAGTCCTAAGGACAACTTAATTATGCTGTCCTGGTTTCAGCTGGGACAGATTTAACTTTCTTCACAGTAGCTACTAAGAGTCTGTTTTGGATTTGTATTGAGGAGAAGGCTGATAACATACTGGTGTCTATAGTTGCTGCCAGGACAGTCAAGGACTTTTCAGCTTTTCTGCTGTGCCAGTGTCTGCAGGTGCAGAAGAAGCTGTGGGGAGCACAGCCCCAATTACTGGCTTAGGATTTGATTTTAGGTTTAGGACTGAGACCCAAATTGGCCAATGGTATATTCCATATCATGTACATCATGCCCAGTATACAGATGAGGCTCTGTCCGGAAGTACTCTCTCTTGGTCTGGGTTGTCTCCCTCTGGGTCACACCTCTCTCAGGGTTGTCTTGGACAGTCAGGCTCTTATCTCCATTCTGGGATTGT
>NW_010131643.1:9499-17100 GCF_000699245.1 Pterocles gutturalis | reverse complement strand
TGCTAACCCCGTCAATTGTCAAAACAGGTAGTCATCTGAGCAAGGCCAAACCCAGGAACTGGGAAGCCCACACCTTGTTTGGGTTTCTTACCAAAGTTCTTGAAACATTTGACAGGAATAACCTCATGTTTATTACCTTGCGCTGTCAAAAGCAGAGACATCACAGAAGTAGCAGTTAAAGCAGTCTAACCATAGCATGCTTTGAGAGTCTGGCGTTGGTTTCATGCAGAACTGTAAGCAGGCACTGTTTGCACAGAGGAGAACAGGTGCCAGCAGTGAGATCCTTCTCATGTCCTGCACTGCAGCTCAGACTCTCATGAGAGATTGGTTTTGGCCTTTCCGCATTTAGTGGTCTTCTCTATTACATCAACTTGTCTGTCCTGTTGTGACTCTCCCTTGCACAGGAGATTGCCCTAACTCTTCTCTTGCCCCATACAGTGAATTTAAGTATGTCACAAATGAACATAGTGGAATCAGTATGGTCACTTCACTGGACTGTTTCAGCAGACGTGAGACTGCACTCCAGCAGGCCAATTACAAAACCTCCAGGGCAACAGTAACTCAACTATGATAGCCAGAACATCGCTGGAATTACAGTAGTATTTAATCTCATTTTGCACAATGATCTCATCTCAGGATCCATCATTCACTTGTTCACTTGTTTTTCTTTTTACTGCACTATCTGGAGCTAAGATCATGAGCTGTCATAGAAAGAGCAGTCTTGCCTTAATCATATGTCCCCTGTGAATCTGGCTAAGACCCAAGAGTTAACTGAAGTTCAGTGAGAGTTACTGAAGTTTATCAGAGTGGGAAGGCAGCAAAAAAAACACTAACTGCAGAGCAGGCCCTTGGCTCCTGCTTGTACTCCCCAGCTATGTGACAGCTGACCTAACTTAAACTCAAGCAGCCTCTCTCTCCTTCACCCCTTCTCAGTTAAGCTCTTCTCCAAAATTGACTTTCATATGTGAAGCATCTGCACTGAATGAGACAGCCAGGTAAGCATGGACGAAAAGAACACTCTCCAGCTGTAGGAAGAGAAAGAGGAGAGTGCAGAAGACAAAGGGTCACAAGTCAAGCTGGCAACAGGCACAAGGATGGCATTTCTACTTCTAAAAAACTTCTGTGCATCCTCACCAATCCACCCTCAGGTACTGGAGCACCCAGGTCTCAGGAACATTCTCTGGGTATGCAAAGATGGGACAATATTCAGGCTCTCCTTAATCCAGGGAAACATTTGAACTATACCTTGATTAGATACTAATTTACATCCTGAGTTGCACTGTGATCCCAGAGCCTTCTCAGTTTCTGAAACAAAAGGATATCAAGAGCTCTACACTCTATTATTTCTAATAGGTATGCAGACTTTGCAAGTATACATCACTGTCACCAAATAATGCTGACTTTTATGTATTTGTTTTTAGTTGTATATTTATACTAGTCACAAACTAGGTAGAATATTTTCTGCTTTTCCAATTACTTGAATCACTTTATTTTTACAAAAGAAATTTATGAAGTTATTTTTCTTAGGCCTTGATTTTAGTAATTTTACCTGTACAAATAGAGCTGAAGAAAACATAAATGAGGCCTGACCAAAAGAGCTCCAACGTGTAAGTCCTTTTAAAAATGAGAAGTGGTATTTTATATCCCAGCTACCGTTCTTAGATCTTAAAATCACACATTATTTTGCAGTAAACAAAATTATACTTTTCAGTGCAGGAACCATGCTAATGAGGTTATACAACCTATCTGAAACCCCACTTAAACCTATACAGGCTAAATTCCAGCAATGTTCAACACAGGAGAATTAATTAATAATAATTAGTAATTAATTAATAATCAGTGTCAGGTTTGTTTATAAAATACATGCAACTACACATTTGTCCTTTACTAGAGAAAATCTTTACCCCTATTTCCATTACACAGAAGTTTGCATGCCAGGGAATCCAGCATACCAAATACCTTTAAATTTAATTCTAGATACAGACCAATATTACTAAGTACAGTATGTCAACTTCATTACAACTCAAAATAACCTAAAAAAAATCTAAGTGACAAATGATGCTGTATAGAGTTACAGTATCTGGTGCAACTGCAAATGTTCGAATGTCCTGTTGAAAGTCCTGTTAAAAGATGACGTTAGCCATTTTGGATATCACTGATTACATCTACCATTTGTCTGTCATCAGCTTTTCCAGTTATCAAAACAACCTCCATCCCCTCTTTTTTTATGGTAGCAAACCCACATGAATAAACGGATAGGGAAAATGGGATTCCTTTTGGAAATGGTAAACTACTCACTAACAAAATACTATCAGCTCCATACAGTAAATGGAAGAAAACATGATTACTATTTCATTCAAAGCAATCAGATGTGTTACTAAAAAGTACAAGAGAGAAACTGGTTTGGAGGAAATTTTTTCAGAGAGCAGTAACTGCTGAACACCATTACTAGATGCTGTAGATTTACTACAGAGTACTTCGCAAAGGTGCTAAGGTTCAAACACACACAGACGTAGTAACAGCCTGGCAACACTCATCCTTCCTAGCAGTGAGGCAAGCCTTACTGCCCCACAATTCTTTCTTTGTGGGAAGAGTTAACCTGAGCCCTCTTGCCACACTCCAGTACAGGACAGCAGCTTCCCCTCCGGCACAGGATTTCAGTGCAGCAGAGCCATGGAGCACCCATAGGGTCCCCCTCATTGGCACCCACATGGCAGCAGCAAATACCAGCTCATAAATCTTCACATGTGTCCAAACCTTCGCTAGCTCCTTTTCCTTACTAATAAAGCTCTTTTTCACTAACCTGCAGTTCAAGTGGGAAGAGAGGGCACCCACCCTAGAAAACTTTTTTTCGTCAAGTTATAATTCTTAACACCTACTGTTTTAATCTGGTGTTTTCTCATTCTAGCTATTGAACAATCCTCGAGAGTTTTAGAGGTATGGCAATATTTAATAATGTCCATTACTTTTCTGAAAGCTTGTACACTGCAGACTTTGACTACAGGAAGAATAAATCTTGAACAAATAGCAAAACAAATCAGACATTTAGAAACTGGAGCTGCTTGAAGGCTACAGGAGGCATATCATCCCTCAGCTGTGAAGAAACCACCACTTGTTCTTGACGTACCTACAAAAGGATCAGGCACACCAGTAACAGAGGGTGCACATGTTCTTTGTTGTGCAGCCTGTAATTCATAATTAGGCTATTTTTCCCATTTGCTCTGCCAAAGAGGCTAAAGAAGGAGCCAGAGGTTCCTATAGAGGCATTAAATAGCATCATGTCTTCTAGAAAATTTCTATTTGACAATCTCTCCTCTTCCTCACTAGACTGCTTAGACATGCAGTCTAAGACAGATTCAATCAAGTTAATTTCAGGGTTAAAGTAATATAAAAAACCAATTCATGACACTTCTGTGTCATAAAGACAGTCTAGAGTGCTACTTCTTATTTAATGTGTGATTTTATTGAAATGGATTTGAGTCACAGATTGTCAAATATGAATTGCTGACTTTTTGACCTTTGAAAAATACTTTTGTCTGAATCATAACATGAAAAATAAATAAAAACCAGATGATAGAACTAGTAAGGAATTTGTCCTTTCAGTTACACAGACACACTTTCCCACAAGAAAACTGATACTCTAATTATAAGCTTCTGAATGAGACAATCTTGTAAAGCTTTGTATCCACTGCTACTATAAATCAGAAGCTTCTAAATTTGTTCCATTTATGTTCTTCATCTGGAAGCCTTCCATATGCTTTAACATTTCAACACGCTGTCCTTTGAAACCAGAAAAGAACTTTGTGACTCCAGCTATGGGGAGGATTATTGCTGCTTTAACCAAGTTAAATCTTCATCCTGGCTCCTGCCTGTGTTTGATGAGCAAGAAATCTGAAATCTCAGAGATTAGAATAAAAGTATACACTTCCTGTTTATTCCCATGGATTATACGCTTGAATATTAGCCAGCTTTCTTGGGCCCCTCTTCCCTCCAGGGCTTTATCCCATGGGACTCTACCAAGCAGATCCCTGAAGAGGCCGAAGTCCGCTCTCCTGAAGTCCAGGGTAGTGAGTTTGCTGTGCACCCTCCTCACTGCTGTAAGGATCTTGAACCCTACCATCTCGTGGTCACTGCATTTAATCTAAAAGTACCTGTTGGTTTGGGGTTGGTCTTTTTTGTTTGTTTGTTGTTAAATCTTTAATACACGGTAACTGCTCCCTCCAGGGTACATCTCCCAAAACACTTTACTTTGTTAGTACGAAGACTTAACAAAACTTCCTTTTTTTCCCTGAGTTTTCAATGAATGACAAACTCAAATGTTGCCAAAACTCTTGTGATGTGATGTGGCCCAGACAGAGCATCTTGCTGTCTCAACTCAAACCTTTGCCTCTCATGATCTTTTTAAACTCAAAAAGGTAAATTTTTGTTTTTCACGAGCCTCTTAGAGGCTCGGTGGTTCACAGCACCTTCCTTGTAGTCAGCCCCGGTTAACCCAGGCTTCGGAGGCAATCATAAAAGAGGTGCAAATGGAAAAGAAGGTGAAGCACAACCACCACAGTGCAACAAACACAGTTTGTCACAGCCTGGGTATAAGTTCTCTTATAAAA
Organism: Pterocles gutturalis; assembly: GCF_000699245.1. Lineage (NCBI taxonomy): Eukaryota > Metazoa > Chordata > Aves > Pterocliformes > Pteroclidae > Pterocles > Pterocles gutturalis. Next base: position 12,493 of record NW_010131643.1, on the reverse strand, counting down.
TAAAGCAAAGCAAGAACAGCTGCAAATACCATGCTGACAAAACAAACAAGTGCCAGGGCAAATTGTTCCAGCTTCACCACAGTGTGACATAGAGCATTTTGGCCCTCTCTAAAAATCAGCATGCTTAAATCCATTTGAAAGCAGCTTACACAGCACTGATTTAAAACAATTTTCAGCTGGTGCTATTAAATTAATACAACCTTTTTCTGTTTTCTTACCAAACAGCTTTTGCTTTGTATCCAGTTTCTCTCACCTGGCTGTCACATGGCTTACGCTTACTGGGAAAATGCCAGGAGACCTGCATGCACGAACAAGGAACTCCTGGAAAAACTTAAAAAATAAGTTTACTGAGGTGGAAGCAAGGACAGGCAGCCTGGGAGAAATACAGAGAAATTGTCTGAGCAGCCAGGGATCAGGTTAGGAAAGATAAAGTCCTGATAGAATTAAACCTGGCCAGGGATGTAAAGGGCAACAAGAAAAGCTTCTATAGGTACGTCGGGGAGAAAAGGAAGACTGGGAAAAATGTGGACCCTCTCAAGAAGGAGACAGGAGACATGGTGGAGAAGATCAGGTGCAAGACCACCTAAGGAACCTGAAGGTGCACAAATCCATGAGACCTGATGAGATGCATCCGTGGGACCCGAGGGAAATGGCAGACGAAGTTGCTAAGCCACTCTCCATCATATTTGAGAAGTCATGGCAGTCCGGGGAAGTTCCTACTGACTGGAAAAGAGGAAATATAACCCCCATTTTTAAGAAAGAAAAAAAGGAAGACCCGAGGAACTACAGGCTTGTCAGTCTCACTTCTGTGCCTGGCAAGATCATGGAGCAGATCCTCCTGGAAAAACAAACAATGAACCAAACAAAAAAAAAAAAAAACCCAGAATATCTCCACAAGAACTTTTTAGAAGGGTTTTTTTAGGTAAAGCAGAAGAGAAAGACAGGACAGGAACTAGGGGCAAACTTGGCCAGAAAAATGCAACACAGACCTCCCTGCAAACACAAGGAGAGAGCAAACCACGGAACAAATCAACAATGAGACCCACAGAAGGCAGAGCCCTCCAAATATCCAGCCAACTCACAGAGAAAGGTTTAGCAACCCTCTCTAAGAGCATCCCATAAGCCTGGGAAGCTAAAGAAGCCTTCTTGTACACCCAGGGACCCCAATTTCTGAATCTATGTCACATTCAGAGAGAGATTTACAATTCAAACCCAAGCCACATCCCCAAGATCCTGAGAGCTGAACTAACCCAGGTACCTTGGCAAAGGTGATTCAAACCGTGTACACAAGCCCTGCCCACAGGTCTAGCGACACAGGAGAGACAGACTCAATACATATAAAAAGTAATTCCAGGTGTTCTCACAGAGTTTCATGAAACACCATCATTGTACTCATCTCCCTCACTAAAAAAGGTGCTTACCAAGTTACCTGTATTTTGACATCTACTGAAACCATTAAATTATCATCATGCCAGTCACCAGAGATGTGTAAACAGTGAAGCCTTTCAGGGTCTGAAAGTACAGCTGTCAGCTGCTTGCAACATTCTGTGTGTGCGCAGGGAATGGTGAAAGGAAAATTGTATCCATGAAGCAAATAATATACAGGCTGCTGTGGTGGGGAGCACTGCATTCGTGTCCTGGTGACCTGGCTCATGCTAGCCCATTAAGGTGAGGACAGGTCAAGGTTTTTGATATGTAAGATGAAAGCAAAAGCTGGTCAAGAGAAAATAAATTCTTTCGGCGTTATTAGAGAGACTTTTTTTCCAATAACACTTCAGAGACGTAACAGTACAATAGGTGCAAGCAGACTATTGAAAAGGAACTACTCAAAATTTTGCAATATACCAAGCAGAAAATGTTACGTGACTGCCTTTTCTAGACACAGTACTTGAGCTGTTTACTGAGCAGCCCACAAGCAGCCTACTTAGCTATTTGATTTATCACAGCAGACCACTCACATATAACCCAGGAAAATTGCGTACGTGCAAGAAGAATCCCCCCAAAACTGTGTAAACTTTTTAGATAATCGGACCTTTAGCAAACAAAACCTCTCCTTTTCTACCCTGTTCATACAGAAAGAAATCAAGTACAGACTTTCACTTTCACATCACTTCTAAATCATGGAAGATACAGTGGAAAAATTTCTGCATAAATAAGCATGGCATTAAGTCAAAATAGGAATTTATTCTGAGATCTGTCAATAATCCAGCATTTGTTTTAGTTCCAAATCTATGGAAAAATATCAATACAAAACATTTACATATCACACAGGCCCTAATGGGTTTCAGTCTGGCAAGGCAGATCAGAGACTCCAAGGAAAAACGGAAGGTTGAAGAAGCAAAGTTGCTCATTATAGGAGGTGCTGGACACAACACACTGACAATTTCCACATCAATGTGACCTAAAAATGTGTGTTTTGCTTATATTTCCCTTATGGCAGAGGCAGGATGAATACCAACAGGAACTATGTTTCATCTTTTGTTTTTTTCCCCCAAAACCTACAATTTATTCATGGAAAAAACCCACTGTCAGGCAATTTTGAAGGTTTCAGAACAGGGAAAGCAAGAAGAAATAGAGCCCACACCAGCAAAAAAACCCAAAAACCAAAAAAAACCCCAAAAAATGCAGCAAACAAACCTACATGAACCACCAGAGGACCATCGCCATTTCTCAGTTTGCTGTAGAAACCACAGCCTGGACTGACCAAATAATTTGATGTATACTTTCAACTTATTCCTTATGTGGGGTTCTGATCCCTCATGGCTACAAGTCAAGCTCAGATACTTAGGAGAGAATAAGCTCTTAACATAAGAGAAGACACTTGTATACAGCATTGAGAGGAACTTACTCTTCTAGAGATAGAAAGAGTACAAAGTAAACAGTGCTACTGTAGAAGTATTTGCAACACTACTCTGTTCTCACCCTTCTTATCAGTCAGCGCCAGTATCAACTGAGACACAAGGAAACTGAGGAATAGTGGGATCTAAGCCCTTC
>NW_010131643.1:0-9468 GCF_000699245.1 Pterocles gutturalis | reverse complement strand
TGCCTCCAGGTCAAGTGCAATGAAGCAGGCAATGGGGCAATTGAGCCCTGCTGTGACCAGGGTTGTGTTTATGGAACATCTATAGGAGAAATCAGTCTCCATATCTGTAAAGGGTACAAGAGCAACAGCTAACAGGTTAATTAGCAGCCAAGATTCATTCCCTTCCCTCAAGCAACATTTCAGATAGCTACCATCAGATCACAGGAAACTTAACTACGGATTGAAAAAAAAATCGCACTGCAAGTAAGATCGTATTCAATATTAGACTAGAGGATGAGCAGCGTGAAGAGCACTTCTATAGAGTGAATTAAATAGCAATTTATTAAAAACTGAAGACAACAATACAGTTTCTGTAACAGATATGCTTTTATTGCACAAAAGCAACTCAGTTTCATGTCCTCGACTTCCTACCTACATTCTTGCCAAGGGCAGGGGTAATTCAGCTGTGGGCTGACTGTTGTGATGCTTGAATACACAATGGGACTAGAGTTCCACAAGTTTATGTCTTGCTTCAGTTTACAAGTGTTTCATGTAGTTAACTACAGTTGTTCTGAACTAGCACTGCATCATCACTAAGTTGAGTCAAAGCTCTTCATTGCTCAACAAATCCAAGAAAGATGAAACTTGAACTCTTCCAAAAAGAGAAGGAGATGGAGCGGTTAGATGGAGGAGAGGTGAGTTTCTCTTCCAGCTTCCCACTGAGATGATGATCACAAGTAAGAGCTAACACAAAATTTAAAGAAATATTGAAGATAATCTTTGCCTCAGAACCTTCCACATATTTCCCCTTGTAAACCATACGGAAACTGTGCCTCAAACCAAATGAGACAATAGAAGATGTTACATAATAAGCGCTGATAAAAACCACTCTCCCCATAGTGCTGAAAGACTACCTCACCTCTTTCATACAGTGTCTGTTAGCTTCTGGATACACCTGGACACCTTGATTTTCTCACTTGTTCAGACTTTTTTTTAATAACCTGTTGCCCACTCCGTGCACGCTAACCATCACAAGCCATCTGAGAGGGCAACAAAGTGAGGACATCCATGAACAATTTCTTTGAGCACAGCAAGCAGCCTTAGTGCACTACTGGGTACTCATCAATTCTTCACTGCTTCGATAGTAACATGCCACAAAAATGGGAAACACTGCTTCTCTGCATACATTTTGATTACTTTGAGGTTCAAGATTATATCTTATGTTAAATCTTAAGTCATTGTAAAAAAAAAAAATCCAATCCAAACCAAACAAACCAAGTCCCCCCCAAACCTTCAAAACCCAAATGGTTCAATGCTTAAATCACTAATAAGTGATCTAGTGATGGCTCATGAACTAACAGGTAATCAGTGTATGGGCAGGGAAGTAAAGCACGATCACACAGTGAGTACATACTTTAACTGTTTTCAAAAGACATTTTGTAGAAGTGACCAATTTCAAACTTCAAAGATGCTGTGAAATATAAGGTCTTAAGAAGCCAAGAAAAATATTGTCACTGTTCCTTCTTGCATTTCACTTGACACGCTCATCTGTCTCCATGGCTTCACATTGTAGGTTTTCAAAACCCAATCCTACAACAACGTTTGAATTGTAGAGGAGCAAGCTAGGTGTAATAGCAGTTTAAGTAACAATGGAACTTCATTTCACATATGAACAATACTCTCTCCAGCTATTATTTCCTGATACTGAGTCTAAATGCTCTTACCAAACAGCTAAGCAGCTGAGATCAAATGTGAAAGAAGGTGCTACACTCTACCATTTATTAACTCCTAGTGTCCAGTTGTGCAGTAAGCCTTTTCTAGGAAGAAGGGCAAGCTGTCACCTCAGTTACCTCGTTGGATAGCACAGTGATGACCTTACATCCTACAGGTTAGCTCTAGGGCAGTTCATGTCTAGCTATACTGTAGCGTCAGCTCCCAATAAACAGATATATTTTTGCTCAGTGCTGCCCAGTCCTTCAGTTTCAAAACCAATTATCCAACCCCATCAGAACCTATTGCAGGTTTCTGTTTTCTGTTTTTACCTGTCCTACACCATGTAATTCATTAAGATGGTGACCAAGGGTTTTAGTATTGAGGTCAAGCATAAGTTACAGGAGAGAAAAACTTCTGCTGAGAATAACTGCTTCTCGATGCATACTTTCAACACAGCATGGACTTGGAAGCTGCTACAGAGTTAAACCTGCTGCAGACCTTGCAGCTGCTCCACCTTCTTCTGAAATAACTGCAGAAAGGAGCTAGTAACAGTTCGTGTCCCAGCTCCTAGAATGCCAAACAGTCACACATTACAGCAACAGATGCTCGGTATGGCATTGGAGCGTTCTGTACTAGCACACTTGCATTTCTTCCCAGCCGTCACCTCCAGTGACCTACAGAGTTCAGATCAAAAGCAAAGAGGAGAAAACTGCATTCAGGATCCCCGACAAAATGCGATTTTTCCTCAGTGTAATGGTGTTACCTGACAAACTGAAAAAAAAGCAAGAACATAGATCCAGTTCAGATCCAGTCATAGTATCACATACTTGCAGTACCGTTAAAATAGCTCTTACTTTATGAAAATTAGTGTATAACAATATAACTTGGCAAATTTGTTTCCACTCCAAGAAATCAATACCAACTTTTCCCAGTTACGAAATACTTGTAATTCAAGCTGTGAATCGTACATGCACAACACCTCTAATGACAAGAAGCATATCCTGGTTGCTCAGACAGGTCATAAGGTTTCCTCAGACACTGTTGAAAATGTGGCCCTTAACTTTAGCCTCATCCCCAACAATCTCTTAGGAGGTACAATGTTGTTATTTATTAATAACGCAGACAGTTGGGTGAATAATTTGCATTTCTGCAGGCCTTCTGTGCAGAAGAACAGAACAGTTTCCACAGAAGGTCTAAACGTTTGCCAAAAAGATTATATTCATGGCAATTTTTTTTTTTATTTTTTTTTTTTTACATTTAAACTAGGAATGTTCAAACAAGTTAATTCCTAGAACTGTATGAAAATTCTGACACAGAGCAAGCGTGGGTATGAATGCAAACAAACCTTATCTGTGAGCTGACAGTTGAAACACAGTACACATAACTGGCATAGAAAAACTCGGATACTAATTAATGAAGGAAAAGTAATACTTGAATCTTTTACAAAAAACATGCATAGGACTCTTAATCTAGAGCTGGCTATATAACCTGAAATACCTTAGTCTTAAATCTCCTTCCCTTCCATAACCTGCTCTTAGCTACCCCAAAAAGGCATCAGTACCTGGAGGACACTGTGCACCATTTCATTTTCTTAGTCTCAGAACTTGTGTGACTTGTAAGCAACCAGATCTGGACCTCAAGGCAAAAAATCAAGTCCTAGGACCAGTACACTGCAGATTTCAATACACAGAGTGCTCAAACAATTTTGCACCAACATTGTCAAAAAAATCTCTGCGCTTTGGAGTCCTTGCTTGATGTTTGATGTGGCAGTCTTCAAGGGGAAGGTGAAGAGTTGGAGGATGTGCTAGACGTGACCAGCACACAGCGGGTGGCAGCCATTTCCAGTCTTCCAGCTCTTCTCCTGATAAGCTCACCAGCCCAAAATCCTATAAACCACCTCCCACGGGGTTTGCATGGGTAACTTCTGACTTACGACTGTAACTTTTTATGGTGTCTCTGAGCATTCAGACAGAGGTTGTCTCTAAGGTGGCTGCACCATGCAGCTGTTCCAGAAAGTCTGAACAACTGAAAACATACTATTCATACACAGCATCCTGATACATCACTCACCATTTCCATTCCTTGGCCTGACACACGGTTCATGTAAAGAGACTTTATGTCCTTTTGTCTCCTCTGTTTTCCTCTTCTGTTCTCTGCTAGCAAGTGTCATTAATAATCCCTCTCTGGATGTCACTTGGTCTGACCTCTGTGTAAGGAGACCACAGTAAATCCTCTTGAAGTAGCAGGGAAAAGCCTAGGTATTATTCCAACACGGGCTACGCCTTCTTTAGAAAGCGCCTTTAGAGAGCACTGCATGGGGAAAGCACGTAAGAAGGTCTGTGGGAACATTTACAACCGTGGTCTCTTTGAAAGGAGTTTAACTGCCAGCTGCTTACACTGAAGGAAGTAATCCTTCCAACCTCAGTTTAGCACAGGATGTACGTACGTACAAGTAGAATTGGATTTCATCGGTCTCATCACCAGGGTGTCAAGTGACAGTGAAACTGGTACAAAACGTTCTGCCCCATAAAAATCTCAAATCTTAATGAAACCGCGACAGTTGCCAGGGAGCCAGCTTTCCTGTGTTCTGGGAAAGCAAACACAGATTTGATCTGCCAGGAGGTTCATCTTGCACTGAAAACAAACACATTAAAGGGTTAAAGTCAGCAGAAGACAGATGTTGCTGCCCTTTCTCATCAGCCACCCATATCTTGTGTCAAGTCTGCTTGAGACCACAGTGATCACTGCCTGCAAGCCAGCCTGGGCAACCCGGGAATCTCTTGCATAGCACAGGTCTGGAAATGTTCATCTTTCGCTTAACAGCTGCCACTTGTGGAAGTTTTCGAGAAATACATTTGGAATAGGAATAATTTGGAACACAGAGGTGACTGAACAATTAAACCCTCGGGTCATGCCCATAAATACTTTCTTTCACAACTGCTATTTAAAGCCCAATCATGCCATCCTTACACATACTATTCGACCCATTTGCAGTAACTGCTCACAAAATAAGTGTTATTAATCAATCAACTTCTCAAATGCTTACTTAGCCCCTAGTTCCCCTGGCTTTCAGAGCAAAGCCCAGTCGTGACACAGCTCAGAGCCTGTGTCTCACGTGGACAGAGCTAATTGTCTCGAGTCTACGCAGGGGAAGTTTGTGCACCCACATGCTTTTTTGATTTTGAAAAAGTTCCGTGGTAACACCTGCACTGCACTGCAGCCTGGAATTTGGCAGGCCTTAACTACTAGACCAGGCTTTTCCCTGATTTTTTACTATTTTGGTTAAACTCAGTCATAACATCCTGGTAAGACAGACTTGACCTGTACAGTACATCAAGGCTGAAATACCAACGCAAAGAGCAGACACAAATCCACCGAGTAGCACATTTAGTGAGCAAATAACTCTATGCAGAATTGTTGATTTTACTGGGTATGCAACTAACTGAATTTTATGCAAGACGCTTAAAATAACTGAAAGTGGTTAACTAATGAAGGCAGGCATTCAAACCCAAACAGCTTCTACTTGTAATTGAATTCAAAGTGGTCGAAACTTAGGACTACTGAATGTAGTACCACCACAAAATTGAACAACTAGTTCTTTTTTTTGTGTTGTGAACAACCCTGTCATTTGAGCTAGCAATGCAAGATCATACAAAACATCTTCTGAGCAGGTTCGGTTTGAGACACCTGGGTCAGCCAGCCATCAGTTCTGACACAAGCCAAGTGGGCAAGCAACCATCCGCAGATATATCGGCCTGTTATCCAAGTATCTCAGACAACTGTGCCTGGACGAAGCTGAATTTGTGGGTTTTACAGCCTCAGAATAGATCTATTACTACAGATGTCAAACTATTAACTTAGTACAACTTCCTAAGCCTGGAAGTATGTTCCTGGGAGAGCATGTCACAATATGAAGTAGACAGGACTCATTTCTCAAGGATATTTTTATTTTTAATCTCAAAAGATTTTTGTTTAATATATCTCGAGATCACTGGTGAAGTGCTGTGAAGAAGTAATATTTTAAGGGCTCTTTAAGAAACCTTGAAGAACACTAAATCATTCAGCTACTTAACCTAGAGCATTCAAAAGCACGAATGAGCAATAAATAAGAACAACAGTATAAAGGCAACGTTTGCTTGTGTCTTATATATACATTGACACACATAAGAAACATCAACACTAATGGGAACATAGAATTTCCTTTCTTGGAGGTTCATATAAACAATTTTGCCCAACAGGAAAGCCTCTGGAGAACAGATGGTAGAGGGGACCAGCTTAGCTCTGTGTTAAGAGAAATAAAAAATAAAGCCTATTAAGACACACAAAAAAGGAACTTTCAGACAGAAGGGTGGGCCTTTGCTTTGCAGTGTAAGTGTTCTTCTGTTTCATTTCTCAGCCCTTCTACACCCCCCTTTTCATAATTTATCCTTAGCTTACTCCTTGGTTAAAGCTAGCAGTCCCAAATCATGAGCACAGTGGTCTAAGGGCAACCAAACAAGTGAATCATGCCCCTGGTCTGGAAAATTCTGTCTAAAATCCCAGTCCCATTGGTCAGATGCATCACTTCAAAGAAGTCACAAGTGCTGTAACGTGGAAAAAAAAAAGTATCCCTAATTCATGTTTAGGATCAAAGGAAGGAGATGATTATTGTAATATTTTTAATACCAAACAGAGGGAGTAATGTGGATATTTACACAGCCTCCTTCTACTGTTAGCAGTTCTCTCCATCCCCCTGAAATCCATCACCCACCACACCATGAATTCTGGAGGACCTGCACGTGTTTGGTTTTTAAACACAAGAAGTGTTCATTTTCTCTCCCTGAAAGCAGGCAGCTGCCCACATGCTCCGCACCAGTGAACGCCAGCTCACCATTTCCTTAGTTGTCCAACTTTAACCCCAGAAGAGGGCTGTAGTTACATGAGAGATACTAACCCTGTCCTGTAAAGGAAGGCATGGAAATTCAAATGGGTTCCATAACAGCAGTTTGGGAAGAATTACTTGACAGAAGGAGCAAAGTACCTTTTCCTTCTTTGTTATATCGCCTACTCCTTCAGACAAGCTCTGGCTATATCTCCCACAATACATCGCTGAAAGATATCTCCTCTTCGATGACTTCCCCTGTGTCTGGCACAAGCTGCTGTCAAACAAATCATCAGAACACAGTATGAAAACACCTCTCAGTCATTACTGACTTAAATGGATCTGAGTAATACCAGATCTAAAAAGCCCTGCAAAGGTTTCTTTCCATCTTTGCGCCACACCATGTATTACCTAATGAGGTGATTTAATGGTATATACCATCTATGCCATCAAATGGGTAAAGAAAAACATAAGAAAGAAGGATTTGTCAATTTTCTCAGTGCTGTTTTTCTTTTTTAAATTATCAGCTCAAGGCACCCCTTATCTTTCATGTTTGTGTCAAAATTAGTAAGTAGTAGAAAAAGCAAACAGGGTAATTCATTGCAGCCAATGCCATAAACTACTTTAACCATCATAAAACTTAAAATATCACTGAAGCAAAAGACCAATAAAGGAGAAGTTATGCTATCTTTACGCTTACCTTTGCAGCTCATCTAGTACCACTGTCACTGTTGGATTTAGTGACAGAGTAACCTAGGCTCTGTTTACTGGGGAATTTTCTTATTCCAAATTTCATTTGAACCATTCTTCCAGCTGCTTTAACTGCCAATCCATTGCTATCCAGGTCAAACTGATACAGACAGGTTCATCAGAGACCGCTGAGAGAAACATCAACCCTTTCAGCTAACACCTTCCCTGATGGTCATCCCTGACAGAGACTTTTTAGAATCAACTCTTCTAGAGGAACTGGGGGGAAAGAATGGCTACTCTTCTCAGAGGTTTGGTTTCTGAGACTAAACACTTCAGTAACAGAAAACTCTTCCCACACAATAAGTTTTCTCTTTAGTTGTCTGACAGATCATCTCTTCAGTGCCAGCAAGCTTACAAATATACACTGCTAGGTGGTTCAAAATCAATAGCTTGATGTTCTGGATGGAAATTCAGGAACAACACAGGAGACCCTACGTTATTTTTTTCCTTGTGAGTTTTTTTTTATTCCTGGTTTGAGAGGCTTGCACCATTGCTGGTACAAACTCTGACACTAAATATATTTGAAAGGGAAACCATATTAAAGCCCAGACGTAAAGAAGCTTAAGTGTTCCCAATTTTGAAGAAAACCACTCCACTTCATTTATGTAGAGACCTAAATGTGAAGCATGACCCCCGTAAAGAGTCATGTTTCCACTCTGCAGAAAGAGCAGCAAGGATTCTTGACAGTCACAACTATCCAACTGAAAAAAGTATCCCGCAGGCTTTAGGAATATGTGGAACAGCTGCAACAGCTGTGATCCAGTTTCACTTTCAGTCTTATTTTACGGAACTATGAATATTTAATGTTGACTTTCAGAACACTAATCCAGATCAGACCCTTTGAAACACAGTATGGTGCTTTCTGCAATTTGCTTTTGTGGGCAACATTTTGCACAAGTCTAGGACTTCATCAGTTTGCCGTTTCTCTTTCCATCCGTGGCTCTGAAAACATTAGAAAAGATACCTTTAAGACAATTTATCATGGAATGAGGTAGCTATAACAAAAAAAACCCACTAAACATACACAGCTGGCTGCTCAGAATCTCAGTTCTCTCTCATCTAACCCCTGCCTAACTCACATTTCGTTCCACCTGCCTCATGTCATAAAGTCAACTTCCTTGCAAGCACACTTTCTGTTTATAATTCAAGTCACTGCTTAAGTTATTCGTATTTAGGGATTTAATTTTTCTGAAGAGATTAACTCCTGCTTATTTCAAAACAGAATTCTGTGTGTCAGGAGTTTGTCTCTCAAAAACTCTTTATAAACAATTCCATGGGTTTTTCCCTTGGAAATCATGATAACTTGGTTGTGTACACACAACTCTCCCACTGCTTATGGCCAGGTTTGTGACATCTTTCTGCTGCTTTCCTAAGAAAAGCAGAGCTCATTCATTTCCCAAAAAACTTGTCTACTGACTTCTGAAAACTAAGTAGCTTAAGAGTGCTTTTGACTTCATACCGTATCTTGCAGCTGCCTACTAGAAGTGTTCCCAAATATTCAACTTTAAGAAAGTAATTTAATCCCAAAGGCAACAAGCTGAAATATTTTGAAGTTATAAAATTAACTCAGAGAAGCAGACACTTGTATGCTAGTGCTGCCAGAGCACCTTTAGTGGAACCTTGCCATAGCCAGGTACTGTAGCACATGATACTAATTACAAGTTCTCTGCCAAAGCAGAACTCAAAGCAAGAGCCTTTAATATAGAGAACGACAGCCTCATGCAGCATTCTGTAAGGGCAAAGGCCTTCTTTATCCACACTAAGAAAAAACTCCAACCCTCAGACACGAAAATGCTTATGAATAGCTTGGGCCCCAGCAGAAAGCATGTTAAATTAATTATTTACACTTGTTTATTGCATTAATTTACCAAACCTGTTAAAAATATACTCAGAGCCAAACCTTAACCTCCACCCAACCTCACTTGGAGTAGCAGTAAAGATATACAGGCATCACCTTTCATTACTTTTGCTCTTCTCACTTATTTTAAAACATACACAGACCCCTAACTTGCAGTTGACATTATAGGCAGTATTAGACTTTGACACAGCAGGCATACGATTGTGAGCTCTTAGAAACAATCAATTCTCTCCCTGTGCTGTTCTCAAAACCAAGCAGAACAGAAGGAAATCTGTCTGTAGGATATGAAGATATCATAGAATCACAG
>NW_010131642.1:329-768 GCF_000699245.1 Pterocles gutturalis | reverse complement strand
CTGCCTGGGTACACCGAGATGGCCCCGGGCGCTCCGGCTGCCGAGGGGTGCAGGGGTGTCTTGGTGAAGGGGTTGACGGTCCAGGGGTTGTGGTGATGGGCAGACAGTGTGCTGTCCAACCAAGGGATCCCGGGGCTGTGGATGAGGTGAGGCCGGCACATCTGACTCCCAGTCAGGCGGGCTGTAGGAACACAAGAACATTTGGGATCAGCGTGGGGCAGCTCAGCCCGGAGCAGCTCTGGGAAGTACCCCAGCTCCCGGCCTGGGCAGCTCCCCGCTCTGTGGGCATCCGGAGGGGAGCCGGGCATGAGGGGAGATTTCTCAGCTCGGAGAAGAGCAGCCAGCGTAGCGCGGAGTCCCTTCTCCCTGTCCCCTCCGAGGGAGACACCAGCCTGCCCAGTGAGAACGAGCGAGGGGCAGGAAACCCAGCTGCCCGGGG
>NW_010131642.1:0-258 GCF_000699245.1 Pterocles gutturalis | reverse complement strand
AGCTCCTGCAACACGCTCTCTTCGGCTCCTAAAAACCCCCCCAAATAAAATCCATCTCCGATTTGAATCGGTTTGTATTTCGCATCCGGGAAGTAGCCGTGTCTGAGAAGTTTTAGCTTGTGCGCACACTATTTCCCCTTCCTCTCTCACCTCCCCCCTTCTTTCCCTCCCCTCCGCCAGTGCTCGGTTATCTCTAGGGTTAAAATCCACCCGTGCCTCCCTTTCTATCCTGTTTTCTTAGATCTCCTTCCCCCCAGG
>NW_010131641.1:0-4990 GCF_000699245.1 Pterocles gutturalis | reverse complement strand
GTTGAAATCCCCCATCAGGACAAGATCCCTCACACAGGACACCTCCTGCATCTGGAGCAAAAAGGCCTCATCAACAGGCTCCCCCTGATCAGGTGGCCTGTAGCAGACCCCAACCACTAGATGCCCTATCCTTGATTTTTACCCATAAGCTCTCGACTTGATCGTGGCTGTTCCTCAGACACAGCTCTTCACAATCTATCCACTCTTTGACATAGAGGGCAACTCCCCCACCCCTCTTACCTTGCCTATCCCTTCTGAAGAGCCGATACCCCTCAATGGTGGTATTCCAGTTATGGGAGTCATCCCACCATGTTTCCATGATAGCAACAAGGTCATAACTTTCCAAGTGCAACACGGTTTCCAGCTCCTTCTGCTTATTTCCCAGGCTGCGTGCATTAGTATAAAGGCACTTCAGCTGGGTTTTATACTTTATACTTTTATACTTTATAGCTGATTTTGTATTCAACTAAACTCTGTGGAACAAATATATTGCTACTTGAATGTCTTTTTAGTACTACAAGTATTATGACAGCAGACCAATTAGCCTGCAGGGTGCCTGGAACTCTGGTAAGAAACACTTGTGTGTGTAAAGGATATGTTATTTCAAGATAGAGAGAGGCAATGAAATAGTTTAAAGGGAAAGCATTTTACATTACTCATTTACAACAACAAAAATACAGAAATCCTCAGATAAAAGTCTGCCCTTACATAACTCCTATGCAATGTGAACATATTTATCTCCTCACAGACAGGAGGATGCACCAACAAATAAGCATACAGCTGAGCAAACTCTCAAAGATTAAGAGTAATAAATACAAATACAGGAAGATAACACAGCAACACAGTTCAGAGAGCTTGTCTAGAGAAACCTCATGATGTAGTCTCTGAGCAGCAAATTAGACTCATTATTTTCAGTGTCAGAAACTTTCAGAGACTGAGGAAATCCTATCCATACCTTATATATAGAAGTGCTTAATATAATGCTATAAGACTAGAGGCCTTGTTAGAAGTGTGAACTCCTTTTCTTTGCATTTCTATTTCTGTCCTCTTCCGTTTCCTTTGTCAAGTCCCAATACCACAAGATGATGCAATATTGCATCACCACCTAATATTGAGACCTCTGACAGCAGCCACAAAACTCAGGAGTTTCCCCACCCCTTATGAATAAACAGTGGTCTTAAAGACCTGCTTACACACACTCTGCTACCATGAGGAGTACATCTCTCTCTGACAAACTCATACATATATGAACAGACAAAAATAGTGTTCAATAGTATTCAAGCCAGTAAGAGGTATTATGTGAGTTTCATATCTCAGCTGATGTGTGTACTTATGTGGCATGGAGGAAACAGCTTGCACTCCCCCCCCCCTGTGCTTTAAATACCTATTCTGAAGTATAAGAGCCTAAATCAGCAAAATGTGAGACAAAGGCTTCAGCAGATGTATCTCAGAAGGCTTCTGAACACCTGCTGTTTCCTGTTTTGAAAGCTTTATTTGAAGCGAGGGATTTTGTGCAGAATCTTGAGCACCGATCTAGCAGGAGAAAAGGAAAGAGCAGGTATCTCTTGGAGAAGGGCAAGACGCTTCTTTTCCTTGTTTGAGCCTTCCTGCCTCTGCTCTGCCCACGGAGGTTCACAGAGACCATTCTGGATCAGGCCATAAGGCTACTTGCATGCCCAGCATATCTTGAAAGTTTCCCCTGGATGCCTCTCCCTGGGAACTCACGCTCATGTAGGAGACATCTTACAGCAGGCTGAACTGATCCCATTAGAGGGATGCAGCAAGAGCCCACCCTTAATCTGAGGATCTTCTGGATCTCCCCCCCTCCCCGACGCCCCCAGGACCTTCTACTGCTTCCCCAAGCAATGACCCAGAACCATCATAAGAAGCGATGGGCTGCCTTTCCCATCAAATAAAGCTGTGAATGGAGGACAGCTCTGCAGGCAACACTTAGCTATCAGTTACATCCATTACACCAGCAGCCACCATACCTAAACATGATGCAAAAGCCAGACTAAAATCCAGCTCACTCCTCTGCTTGTTGGCAAGTTATACCAAGAAGAAAAACTTATTTTTGACACCAGAGTTACCACACGATCGTGCATATGGACAAAGCAATTG
This sequence comes from Pterocles gutturalis, assembly GCF_000699245.1. Taxonomy (NCBI): domain Eukaryota; kingdom Metazoa; phylum Chordata; class Aves; order Pterocliformes; family Pteroclidae; genus Pterocles; species Pterocles gutturalis. The sequence goes on along the minus strand of NW_010131641.1, from coordinate 2,869 downwards.
CAATTATATTAGCACAACAGATCACATATTTACATGATCAGTTTTCAGAGCAAAGCTGTAAAATAAAAGGGATTCTGTCAATTTCTTTTAAATCCTGTACTGCATGCATCATGAAGTGCTTACAGCCCAATTAGAAAATTCAAACTTATAAATTCTGCAAGAAAGGAGAAAGATACCTACCATTCCATCAGGAAGCACAATGTATCCCATAATAGGCTTTTTTTTCAATTTTCTTTACATAAGAAAGCAATTACAAAACTGAATATAGCTATAGCTGGGATTAGGCAAACAGGCTCTGGCTTTGTTGGTACAGGATGTACAAAGCTTCTGCATTTAATTGTTTTCTCTGCTGGCAATACAGAAAATAAAAAAACCCACAACCAAACTATTAAATACTATTTTCTAAATTGCAATGAACCCAGTCTGTCAATGACAACAGAACATTTACATCCAGTTCCAACATATGTCAGTATATAAAGTTGTTGCTGAGCATTTAATGTGGCTGTTATTCTTTATCGCAGTTCTCCATGAAACCAACATAAAAACTGATGTTTGACTGTACAGAGGACACGAAAGTTACCATCTTACATTTTTCCAACCTCCAAAACTCCCATTTAAGATCATGACAGCAATTCCATGTCATATTTTTATTAGTGCTGAAAGATAAAGGAAATAATTGCATTTTGACTGCACCCCACAAGATTATATTAGCAAAATGACTGCTTCTTTGCATGACTAATTTTGATTAAATCAGCTTCATTTAAATACCAAATGGTGTTCTTCACCTTCCTTCATTAAGCTATGGTATTCCTGAATCTTTTAAAGTTCCATTTTCATATGCTAAAATGTACATTTCAATTTATTGTACAGTCTGTTCTTGACTGCAAAAAAGAAAAGACCAAGAGACAATTTATGGAAAAGGGTTTAAGTCACATTTGGAAATCAACAGGAGTAAAACAATGTTAAAATGTGTATTTCCAAAGAACACACAACCTATAAGGAGAGCATCCTTGGCAATAGGAAAGTTTGTATTACTTGATTTGTCACAAAAGGCAATGAAGAAAATTGTGCTGTATATAGAGGAGCTGAAGATTAACTGCAAGATTTTAACATTTTATTAACTTACTAAATCCTGAAAAGACAAAGATTTCAGTTTTCCTGTAACACTTTACGAAATAATTTACCTCCTTTTCTCAAATATAATACATAAAATAATGTATTCTTTCATTGCAAATAGCATTATGCTGACTTATAGCTATTTAAAAAATATTTTATACAATTCTGGATGAAGTTAACGTGACACATGTCATTTGCTCTGGCTGTAAATTATTCCCTCTATAATTGTCTTTTAACAAATGAAAGTCTTTTTTATTCAGCTGCTCAAATCTCCATGTGTTTGTGCATCCCCAAATAAGGGCCCCGGATTTTAACAGGATTAGTCACCAAACTGGATACACTTGTGTTCCTGGAGTGATCCATCTGGGGATCCAGCCAATAACAACAAAAAAAGGCTTCCTATTTTGATAAGGTTTTTTAATCTCTTTTAGAGCATTCAGTAATACACGTGCTGTGCAAAGCTGAAGTCCTTTGACCGATATTACCAATTATATCAGGCAAAACCAAGCATGAAGCGAGTGAGTCTTTGCTGTGTTTCCCGTATGCTGCACACACATCACATGAAGTTGTTAAAGGTTTTTACTTTGCTTTCATCTTTGTAAAAATGGGAACTTAAGGCCAGTACAGAGTTGTGATTTCTTACAGCTACAGCTCAGTGTAACGTATATTCATTTTGAAACTCCATGTTTGTACAATAGGATCTCAATTACTTTCTGCTTCAGGCTGGTATTGTGATTCTTAATGTTGTCATGCAAATGATTTTTAAAGTCCAAAGAACCCTACTGCTATGACAATTACCCAACCTTTTATAATAACATCTGTATGCACATCATAATTCCCTCTGATATTTTCTTTCTATGGCCATTAATAATATGTACCTAGAAAAATCAAAGTCACTTTTATAGTCTTTGTGGCAACCTATGGTCTTGTAAAGCTCGCCCTGAAGATGTAACCTTACGACAGCACGGCTTTCAGGGCGAGTGTTGTGGGCTCCGTGCCATACTGGGTTCACCTGTGAATCTCATTGCAAGATCACGGTCAAAAAAGGTCTCAGCACAATCGTGGGAAGAGTTTTGCAGTTAATTCCAAAGAAGAGCTGCAGAGATACAACCGTTCAGCTCTGTTCAGAGCCAAACAGCCGGCAGCCAGGGTGGGGAAAGAGGGGTGAGGGGGAGTTGTTTTATTTGTTTGAATTGGAAGTGAATGGTGATGCCTGAGCTGCATTTGTAGTTCTGGCACTGTAAGGCCGATGAATTAATCCTCCTGCTGTTGGCAGCCTTGGCAAGGCCTTAGCTGGAGTACTACTATGTCCAGTTTTGTGCAGTGCCTTCCAAAAACAGCATGGCCCATTTGGCAAGAGCCGGGAGGCGAGCCACAGGCATCACAAGAGGTCTAAGGAACGTGACCTAAAAGGACAGAGCCAGGACTGCCCAGTCTGGAAATACGAAAATAGCAGAAAAACAAGAATACAAATAGCAGAAAAACAAGACCCCCCTAAAAAAAAAAGAAGCTTTAAAAAAAAAAAAAAAAAAAAAAAAGGGAAAGAAAAAAAAAAAGAAAGAGGAATAAGACAAGTAAGAGGCTCAACCTGTAGAAGGAAACATTTAATCAGACAGCCTGAAAATCTTTCTGAAGGAGCAGGCCACTGCGCACTAGACTGGATTGCCATCTCCAGGGGATTTTGAGGACAGCTCAGTCAGACTAACTTGGACCTGCCCTGAGTGCCTGTGGCTGGATGGGCCACCGGCAGCAC
>NW_010131640.1:0-1054 GCF_000699245.1 Pterocles gutturalis | reverse complement strand
GTGCCATCACCCATGGTGACATGCCCATCGTCACCCTGTGCCACCACCCACGGTCAGGTGCCCATTGCCATATGCCATCGCCTGGGGTGAGATGCCCTTGACCCAGTGTCATCACCCAGGGTGACACACCCATCACCCAGTGCCACCAGCCAGGGCAAGGTGCCCATGACCCTGTGCCACCACGTGGAACAAGGTGCCCATGACCCTGTGTCATCACCTAGGGTGATACACCTGTCACCCATTGCCATAGCCCATGGTGACCTCATGTGCCACCCAGGACAAGATGCCCATGACCCTGTGCCATCGCCCAGGGTGACATGCCATTGTCCTGTGCCATTGCCCAAGGTGACACATCCATCACCCTGTGCCACCACCTGGCACGAGGTGCCCATGACCCTGTGCCACCACCTGGGAGAAGGTGCCCATGACCCTGTGCCACTACCTGGGGTGACATGCCCATCACCCAGTGCCACCACCCAGGACAAGGTGCCCATCACCCCGTGCCATCGCCCATGGTGACATGCCCATCACCCTGTGCCACCACCCGGGACAAGGTGCCCATGACCCTGTGCCACCACCTGGGGCACCCAGGACAAGGTGCCCATCACCCCGTGCCATCGCCCATGGTGACATGCCCATCACCCAGTGCCACCACCCAGGACAAGGTGCCCATCACCCCGTGCCATCGCCCATGGTGACATGCCCATCACCCTGTGCCACCACCCGGGACAAGGTGCCCATGACCCTGTGCCACCACCTGGGGTGACATGTTCATCACCCAGTGCCACCACCTGGGGTGACATGCCCATCACCCCGTGCCATCACCCATGGTGACATGCCCATCACCCTGTGCCACCACCCAGGACAAGGCACCCATGACCCTGCACCCATGGCCGTGTCACCCTCTGGTCCCAGCCTGATGCCAGCACACAACTGGGGGACAGGGACCCACGAGCCAGGGAGGGGGCTGTGCCCCAGCCTGGGGGTGCTCGACCCTCCCGAGGGCAGGACCCCCAGGATGGGGCACAGCAGGGGCTGGCCAGGGCGAGCCCCC
>NW_010131639.1:0-436 GCF_000699245.1 Pterocles gutturalis | reverse complement strand
ACCACCCGGCCACGTCCCACGCCTGGGCACGCAGCTCTGGGGAGGTTATAAAGGGCAGGGGGTGTGGGGGCATCTTGGCTTCCACAGTCAGCAGCGCCGGAGCCCCCCCGGATCCATGGCCTGATACCGATAAATGCATGTGCAGCAAGCATTGCGACTGCTCTGGTTCTTGCACTGCGCAGATGAGATTTTGTGGGTTGCTCACAGCCACAGCTGGCCGTTAGGGATATTTGTGAGTCAGTCACTTGGATTAATAAGTAATTATCAACTGGGAGAAGTGAGCCTACAACTGGGGGCTGGTCAGAGCCGTGCCAGCGGGACCATCAGGTCCTCTCCAGCCCTGCCTGGGCGGCGTCACCGGTGTCTGCAAAGCACTTCCCTGGGGACCCCAGGCTCGGGAGCGGGCGAGCAGCGCGGTCGAGGGATGCGCCTGTCG
>NW_010131638.1:0-268 GCF_000699245.1 Pterocles gutturalis | reverse complement strand
GGGGGGGCAGGGAGCTCCCCACAGCCCCCCTCACCTCCCTCTGTCCCCAGGCATCACCCAGCTGCGCTTCAAGCCAGCCTACAACCCCTACACGGAGCCCAGCATGGAGGTGTTCAGCTACCATGAGGGTGAGGGCAGTCCCGGCGGGTGTGTGGGCACCCCATGGAGCCAGAGGGTCCCAGGGGCTTTGGGGTGCTCCTAAACAGGAGGAGGTTCTGTGGGGTGGGGGTCACGCTGGCCTCAGTCTCTGCCCCCATCTCACCCTCCC
>NW_010131637.1:0-616 GCF_000699245.1 Pterocles gutturalis | reverse complement strand
TTTTTTTTTTATTTTCTCCACAGTAAAAGATAGAGGGATTAATTCCCTATTCCTGTAGAACTCAGGTCTTCACACACCTCTACTGAATGACTTTACTGTTGCACTGATGGATGAAAGGCTGGGAGCATCATATTCTGTACAATTGTTGTGCATCCAGACCTTCATGTTCTTACAGGTAGTGAAGGAAGAATGTTCTCAGCATTGAGCAGAATGCTCTGCTTTCATGAGAGACAACCAAATTCAGGTTTTCATTTCAATAAAGAAAATTGTAGTTTAGCTTTAGCCAGATTAACATGTTTTCCATTTTTTAAAATTTATTTGTTTACCTGCCAAACTGGTCTTAAAGAAAATTATTACTTACTGTATTACTTTCTCTACTAAAGTTCTAAGGCACATGGCGTATCCATGTGTTCACCTTTTACTGGTGCCTCTTGTAAGTCAGCATTTTTTTCTGAAACCTTGGTGTCCTCAATCAACTTCTTGTACACTTATTTTTACCCCTGTTATTTTTAAAGTAGATTTTCTGCACTAACTGTATAGATGCATCATAACGTAGGATGTGTATCAGCACACAACAACTGAATTATTAGCTTTTGCACGTACAAATGCAAATTCT
>NW_010131636.1:0-505 GCF_000699245.1 Pterocles gutturalis | reverse complement strand
CAGGAACGCTGCCACCACTCTCAAGAACTTCTGCAAGTGGCAGCACCAGCACAACCGCCTCGACGACGACCACGATGAGCACTACGACGCCGCCATCCTCTTCACCCGCGAGGTAGGCATCACCCCGACCCAACGGCGACGTGGTGTCCCTCGAACGATGCGTCGTGGGGTGACCGGGATGCAGTGAGGCCGCCCTGGCAGCCCTCCAGCCACATTGTCCCGCTTTGCCCGGGGATTGCCTCCCCGCTTGTTGCACCTTCAGCCTTTCTGTTGGGTGGCACTGCATCTCAGGGACCCGCACTCACGCGCACAGCCTCCCGGGATGGAAGAGGGGCTGAAAACCCAACAAATTGTTTGTGCTTTTGTGTGTGCCCCTTCCCCTGTGCCCATGGCGGGTACGCAGTCATTCATGCCATTGCGGTGCTGGGACTCCTGCCAGGGTGGAGAGGTGGGAATTTGCCTGGTCGGGGGACTCGGCTGAGGTCACCTAACTTATCTCTGCTTG
>NW_010131635.1:0-479 GCF_000699245.1 Pterocles gutturalis | reverse complement strand
GTTCCTCCATGCCTTCCTTTTAATCTCTGGTTTTAAAAACCTGCCATATTTTCAAAAAACATTAAAGTCTGCTAAGAAAAAGAAGTGCCAGGGGCTTTAAGCTTTCCCCTACAAAGAGCACAGTATAGTCATGTGTCCAAAACATTCATTCACATTCACAGGCACCCTTGAAAACACAGGAAAACCATTTCCCCACTAATCTATCTCCAAAAAATTATATCCACACATAATCAGTCTGACTGATGAGAGTAGAATTTGGACTTGCATGTAAGCTCCTATAAGTAATTTGCATTCTTTTTCAGATTAATAAAATGGATATGGATTAGCTCATAGGTTTTCATGTTTCTTATGTCTAATTATAAATTGATATTAAATGTTAATATAGAAAATGATATTCATATATTTTAATCAAGATTGAACAAAGCTATTAATTTTGATTTGAGTGGTTTTAAGTGCCACTGAATCTTATGTGATTCAGT
>NW_010131634.1:374-12603 GCF_000699245.1 Pterocles gutturalis | reverse complement strand
CTGTGATTCTGTGATTCTGTGAAGAGTTGGCCATTTACAGTGAGATTCATTTAACCATATCTAGATAAAGGCCTGTTGCTTAATCAATGTTGGTTCTCTCCTCAGTTAGGGGAAAAAAAGGCTTGAAACTTCAGAGAACAATATTTCTTATTGCATTAAGTCTATTATGTGATCTGGTAAATAGCATTAATGGTACCTATCTCTTCCCACTGATTACAGGCAGAGCGTGAGCAAATTCCAGCTCAAGATTGTCTAAAAATATGCAAATTCCACCTTTGAGTGTGGAAATCAAGAGTGAAAACTGCTCATTAGGGCATATTGCTGTTGTTTACAGCTTTACTCCTGAAGTCAGAAAATGTCAGTCTTTGGTGGGGGGAAGGGAACCACACACAAAACAAGACAGAAAAATAACTATCAGATGTGTGTTCTAAGATTAAATATTACTTGGTTTGTTCTGTGCAGTATCATCTCAATAGTAAGAGGTTATACATTTTTCTTCGCCTCCTTGCTATCCACTGAGCAGCCATAAAATGCTATCCCATCTGAACAGGAGCATCTTTCATTGTCAGTAACATTTTTCTAAGTTTTGAGGTAGTAGATTATCAGGCCTATTGTCCCTAAAGGATCTACAGTTACTTCAAATATTTTCTTACACTGGCTGATGGCATGACATGTGCACACTTATATTGCTCATTTTTCTAACAGATGCCTACTGCCCTTAGCACTTTTACCACATTTTTATTACAAAGGTAGAGGCAAGACATAATGTGAATTGAGTTTAAACTGCAATGGTTGATTGAACTCTCTGTCTTCTGGAAAAAAAAAAAAAGAAAAAAAAAAAAAGATCTGATTTTAACAGGGGTTACAGTGAGATGGTTCTCATTTGTTTCCTGAAATAATATTTCACTGTCTTGTTCTTGCAGATATTGCAGCACAGAATGTGAAAATGAATCTACACAGCTATTGCTCCTTTTGTGCTGAGGACATATTTTTTATTTGCACAGCTCTAGCTGGAATGGTGCACTCTTTGCAAAAGCTGAATATTGAAAATATTTCTAAGTTAATTCTTAACATGGAAGATCAGTTTCTGCTGTTGTTTTTAGTAGGTCTTTAACTCTTCTTCTATTTATTTCTGCCACCCCCCAAGTGATGCCTTGGAAGTGCTCTGTAGCAAATGAGGAGTTTATGCGTGACTCCCAGAAGGATGGTTTGATTATGGCCACCTCAATGAGCGTAAAAATATTGCAATGTAGGTGAATTTTGAAAGTATAGGTGGATTTTTTAAAGTGAATTTCTGGAAAGTATCAAGTGTGACTGCGTAGGTCTAGGAGTGAGAACTGACAGCATGGGGGCCCAAGTGGTTTTCTCTTTGATCCTGCTAGTGAGAGGAGGGGCTTGAGGAGTTGTGGTTGAGTCAACAACTGGTTCCAAGTTGATATCGACGACCAGGAATTGATTTCTGTGACCATTCAGCCCCTCTTTGAGAACTGAGTACTGCTAGGAAAAGAGGCAGGATCCACCTCATGAACTGACACAAAAACTTTTTTGCCAGTAGGCTGACCAACTTTGTTAGAACGTTACACTAGGAAAAAAGGGGGAAGATGATTTCTAAGTAACAGTGATACGTTTATTTTGTGGTTTTGTAACTTCTGCTAGATATACATATTTAGCTTTCAAAGCCATTGCAGTTATTTCTAAGAGCTCAGAGAGGACAGTTTAAATTCAGGGGGAAAAAAGTAATGTTTTCTTCAAATGAAAAAGGAGAAGAGAAAGGAGGGGAAAAAAGATCAATTGTAATAGTTACAATTTCCAGGCAAATACTCTATTTTTTTTATTATCATTCGTTAAGGCCGAAGTAGCAGCCAATATAGATTTTAGAGGACAAAACTGTGTCAAACGTTCAAATTATTTTTTTTTTTTATGATACAGTAGGAATTTTTTTTTTAGAAATGTATGTTAAGGAGTAATTGCTACGATGAAAATTCTTCAGGAAACACCAAATAGGAATTAATAATGTCATTAAAAAAAAAAAAAAATAAGAAAGAAAAAATACCGTACTGCAATGCAAAGATTAAAAGATTAAAGACAACAAACCCTTCACTTAATACTAGTAAGTCTGTGGGTGGAATATAGCATTCTGTTTTCAGCTATACATTTCACTATCACTGTGGATCAATTACAGAGCCCAGAGAACATTCACAGTTACTAAAGACTGAAAAAAATATGTATTTTTTACCCTCAAGAAGAGAAGCTTGATCTCAGTCTTCAAAATATAGAAGACTATTGGAAAGATGAAGAGAATAGCTTACCTATTTATCTAGAAAAAGTTACTAATTTTCAACAAAATATTAGATGTTAAGGAAAAATTACTGGTAAAGGATTACCTTACCAATTTTACAAGGAGACTGTTTGCAAGGGGGACAGCAATCTGTAGATGACAATTTATTTCAAAAAGGCTGAGTTAGTACTATAATTCCTGAGATAAGGCAATAACAGGCTATTCTATTTTTCCATAGTTTTGTAAACAAACCCTAGGAAACTCCAAACTTCATTAACTGTCATTCAAAAACAAGTTGTATATGTTCTGAATTAATAATACATGAGATGGTTCAAGAGAAGCATTTTCTGTTCTGTAAGCAAATACTTTTGTGCTCTGTCTGCTCCCTGGTGCAGAGGGACAATAAAATAGCAAACGTTTTGTTGTTACATCTTCAGAATAATTTGTAATTAGCACTTTAAAATTAAAAAGTGAGAAGAAGCTGTAGTATTAATTCCATTCCATTTTCTGCTTGCCTGAAGCATGATTATTTTGATAGACATATTTTAATTTATAGTTAGTCTTCAGAAAGGACTGTTTTCTGATGCTTCAAGCAGTGCACTATTTATTAATTAATGTTCTCTCATTTTACCCAGTGTTTATGCACTACAGACCAGATTCAGGATTTACTGAGACATAATCGTACATGAGTTCAGCATTTGGCTCATCTGGCCTTCTTATATTTTTGAACATATAAGATAAACTAAACACATCCAGTTATAATTTATGTCCTATCTTCTCAGCCTGGCTATCTGCTATGCTTCCAGGTAGTTCTTACAGAAAGTGAAACATCTACAGGAAATATTTTTGCTCTTTTGCTGTAGGGAATAGTGTGAGCCATGTCAAGCTGCTGGCAGTGGAGGAAACGTGACTACAACCATGTTCACTGAAGCTCTTCTTTTGAGACTTACCTGTCTTTGCTCAAGAATATGTAAAACTAATTAGGTGAATTTTGTTTCAGTTGTCTCATAGTTGATACTGCTTCAAGCTGAAAAGATGCCACACATCTTGTAGTGTTTTTGTACTTCCTAGTCTACATTAGCATTAATTCTGTTGGTTTAAATATCATCTAAAACCCAACTGAGGTGAGGAACACCTTGTGCCAGGCACTGTAAGTACATAAGGTTGTTAATTAATGATTTCTATCCCAATGGGTTGAGAAGGAAAATTGTAGAACAGGCACAGAGGAAAAATTGCTGTAAAACATAACATGGTATTTTGTGCCCAGAAAATACTGGTTTAAGTGGTCATTCTCTTTTTGAATAATTCAAGAGAATGGTAAGTAGGGTGCCTGCAAAGAGAATGGAACTTCTCTTTTCACAAGGAGCAACATGGAGAAGACAAAGGGCAAAATCCAACACTGGGAAATATTTAATCTTTATATAAGAAAGAATTTTGTTACAGTGAGAACAATCAGTCACTGGCATAACCTCCCAAGGTATGTGGTGGAGTACCCATCACTAAAGGTTTTCAAGACAGGGTACTAGATAATCTCATCTAGGTTTGCTTTCCCCCAAAAAGTTGAATCAGATGGTCCTTCGAAGTTGCTTCAAACCTGGGGTGTTCTATGATTCTATTAGTAAAAAGTTTTTTTTAAAAAGGTGGAGGAAGAGAAAGTGCTCTCATAGAGATATATTTCTTTTCACTAGCATTTCCCAGTGCTTTTTTCCAAAATTTCTTGTAATTTTATCTTCTTTTTCATAATAAAAGTGATTTGCCCAGCTGTTATTGATGATTTTAACTAAATGTAAAATTAAATTATAAAATCTTTCCTTATACTATGTTTGTATTTTTTAAGTAATTATTTGGTTTCCTTACTGTGAATTGTCTCTGAACATATTTGATTCCTTGCCTTCCATTATCACCTACTTTTCTGAGTGTTCAGTCTGCATGATCTTGTAGAAGGATCTTGTACTTAGGATTCTAAACCATATGTTTTTAATGGGATGTGATTGAGTTTTCAGCCAAGCTATGTTCATTATGTTAGACACCCGAAACTAAATGAGGTCAAGATTACTTGGATGATACTTGTAGGAATACAGCAGGAGTGGTGTAATGTCCTGTGGGGTTTAATAATTATATATATATTTTTTTTTTTCAACTCATGGGTCAAATGTAGAGGTACTTCTGCAAATATGCAGTTCCAGTGTTAGGAAGCACAAGGAGAACTCTTACACAAATATTGCCTATTTGCCAGCAAGACCTCTTTATTGTAGTACTGCTATTAACCATAATAACTTGAACTTTACTTGTGTAACAGTGCCTTATAAAATGAGAACTTCAATCTGTTGCTTCCCAGTAAAATGCACTGTTAGAAATACTGCTTGTTTATGATGAGGAGCTTAAAAAAATCAGAAGAATAAGTAGAATCTCAATTTTCCTATACTGCTTATGAAAAACAGAAATGCACTGACTGTATTACTGATTACTTATTTTGTACTGAATTAATAGATCACACATTTAAACAGGTTATTGGCCTTTTAAAAGATCTAGTACTGCCAGTTAGTATCAACAGACATTTAGAGGAAAAAAAAAAAAAAAAAAAAAAGACATTCATATGCATATACCTAAATTAAAATACAATTACATACTGTAATGGAAGAGGTATGCTAACTGTTTCAGTACAACATTTTATTGTTTAGATATTAAATAACAGCCTGTAGATAAAAACTTCAAGAGAGAACTTAATAATCTCAATATACTGTAACTGTAAGATATGGCATAAACAGTGAGATATATATCTTTGAGTAAATAGATAAGGAAATTTAGATTTAAGGTTTTAATCAATCACAGTTTAGTTAATATATTCCTGCAAACCCCTCTATCAGACAGCCATTTACCACAGTAAAATTTTTCTTGATACTTCATAGATTTCATAGAGATTTCATTGGGTTTAAAGCCTGAGGGGTTTTAAACCATCTGATCTGACCTCCAGGGTAACACAGGTCATTGGACTTCATCCACATATTTTTTTTTACTGAATAAAATGACTCTGCATTTCAGTCTTCAGAAAACAGTTGTACGCCATAAGAAGGAAATAAGAGAGACTGGAATTGGAATTCATAATTATTGGGAAAAATAAGAAAAATGGTTTAAAAAGATAAGTAATTCAGTTAAGCCAAGTATGCATTTTCTGTTTTGGTAAGAATAGATAAATACAGACATACAAGATGTAGATCAGCTGATTAGATGACAAATACCCATGAATTACCTGTAAGTAAAAGATGACTAGAAAACTGATCAAAAATCTACAATAGCACTGTTATTCATAGAACAACCCCATGGGATATGTAAACAAATGTGTCTTTATTCACATCATCTAATGTTTCATTTGGAGAACTAATTTGATGTTGAGGACTGTGGAAGAATTCTGCATGAGTCATAGCTCTGTAGCCCAGAAATTTGGTATTGCCACTGCTGCTAACAGGCCACAGTCTTTCTGTTGACTCTGCAAGGTCTGACGACTGGGATTGTTTGTCTTGCTTTGTATGGATTTGTCTAGGCCAGCCTGGAGCTCTATGTTCACCTACTTTACAAGAAGACCACTTCTCTAACGATGAGAAGACCCTTTTCTGAGGGGTTTCAGCTTCAGCATAGATGTGTACATTGTGTGGTAGATATCCATTGGTTTTATGGGGTTTTTTTTTACCAGTACGTAGTGATGACATGTTGTTGTCCTGTGTAGAATCAGCTATTTATGTCCCTATACTAAAACTGTGGTATAGAACAGTGCAGCCTTAGGATGACAGTAGAAGCCTTTTTTGCACTTGTATGTTAACAAAAAAAAAATCCACAGCATATATATGAAATAACTAAGAAGTTATTTTTAGTCCTGATATTTTAGTAATCTAATACAGAAAACTCCTACTAATAACCAAGTTAAAACTGTTGCACAACAACTTCCTTCCTTCCAGTGTTCTTTTGGGTCCTAAGGATGGCAGATTTGGTATTTCTCAAGAAGGTTTGCACATTCAGAAACCTTTGCCGGTCATCATACTATGCAAGCAGCATGCACGCCATGTGTTCAGTTTCATATAAAAAAAGCTCTCTGGTGAGCAAGCAACAGCGTCTTCTCTTTATACTAGATTCTGATCTGAAAAAAAAACTCACAGAAATAATTGATTTAGGGATATAAGAATACAACATGTGTCCTGGCAGAAGACTAAATTCAACTTCTTCAAAGTAAGCTAGTCTAAACACTCTGAGTGATGCTCCATGAAGCTAAGCTGCATGGCCAAAGATCAGTACCTGGCCTTCCTTTATTTGATAGTATTAATATATGATTTTATTTTAATAGATGACTGTTGAGTTTTCTTTTCTATATATCAGTGTTTTTTTCAATACAATGAATTACCAGGGAATTAACTAAATTCAATAAGTTTTCTTAATATCAGATAATGTTCCATTCTGCAAAAAAGTCATCATAATAATCCATCCTTGCTGGGTCTAACAGAATGTCCCTGGAGGTTATGATCAGTCTGGTCCCCAACCATGTGTGCTGTGATTCTGACAAATTATGAAAAAGCTAGGGGTAATAAAAGAAGCCCTCCTAGGCAGGGATAAAAAGAGGATTGATAAAATGACTTCTGCCAAGGGTAGAAGAAGCCTGCCAGTATCAAGTCTGTGCAGCCCCTCCCCATCTGGAAACAGGGGTTTCCAAATATAAAGCCTGATTTCTTGCCTGAATTTTTATTTCGGATTCTTTTTTGATAGCCACAAGTCAGTAATTTTATCAAAGATAAACATCAGCCTAAGTAGTCTATGGCTCCCTGGGTCTTTCCTTCATTGTACTGTAAATGTTGGTTTTCAGCCCTCTAGACCTTTGAAATGTCTCCAGTTTCCTTCTGAGTTATTAAAAAGTTAAAATCAGTGATTTAAAGATAATTCAGGTATTCAGTTCTTACTAACAAATTTACAGTTCAGAGGGTAAACACAATTGTGTTACTATCACAGTAATTTGTTACTTCCCTTAAGATTCTTGGGCACGAGTTGCCTAGGACTGCCAATATGTCCATCTATGTTTAGTTAATTTTAGCAGATGCTGTTTCATATGTTCTGTTGCTACAGATGGTGAAATTTTTATTTCATCCAAAGGGCAAAATATTTGTTTTTTTTTCCCCTTCTGGTCAGAGAGCTAACACAGAGGAAAGGAAATTTCCACGTATGTTTATATCCTAGTAGAGGTTCTACAGAGAAAAAAATAGATACTGATATAGCAGAAGACATTTTATTTCTACGACAACTGGAGGAAGCATTTTGGTGGTGTTGGTTTTTTTTTTGGTTTTTTTTTTTTTTAAGGAGTGCTCCAGAGGATGATGTGTTTGTTATTGCCATAACTCATCAGTATACAACAAAAGCAAAGTTAAGGTTTCATGAACTGATTTAAAATTTTACAGGGAGCTGACAGATATGTTTAATGAAATCAGAAGCAAACCCAAAGAAGAATCAGTTCAGCCACAGTTTTTGATTTTTGCATTAAAAATTCCTGTTATTTCAAAAATATACAAAAATCTGACTGACTAAAAACTTGAGGTTTTATCTGGTTTTCTTCCCCCTCCCTGTGTAATAATGTACGACTTTAAGATGTGTGAAATAAGTACTGTTAACGGGGAGTAAAACAAAGCCTCTCTGAAGTTTCCTCTTCTCTATCTGTCACTGAAGAAAGGTAAACACACATTAAAATCGACATATGAAGACTTCTGCTTACCTCTTCCTGCAGTGACTTAATGACTCCCCAGCCAGTGCGAATCTCCTGCAGGCAAGACCACTATCTCTGTCTGCCCAAGACTCAGAGAGAGGCACTGAGCACTCCATGCTGGATGGCTGTTTCCTCCCTGCAGAGTTTGATCCGAGTTCAAGAGGCATCTCATGTGCTGGGGTAGCTGCTTCCTTCGCTGCTGGGAACCATGCCCTGTGGCACATCACTGCCAGAATTGAGCAGTCTAACGCTCAGGAGAGATTTTGGACACCTTCCACCCCAACTGCTGCACAAATTGCTGCCTCTGCCATGCTCCCAGCTGGCAATGCTTTCCCTGGTACCAGCTGAAGAGGTGCTTGACAATTCCTAACTCTAAATTAGGAGTTGGCTCAAGATAAAAAGTGTAAGCACTTTCTGAGTAGGTGTAGCTCTTAGAAGCTGTTAGAAACTGCTAGAGCTTCTAGGAGTGAACACCTCAGCTACCTGTGTGAGCAGCAGTAGCATCCTTCTGGAAAGAGAGCCCAGAAACTGCTTCATGAATTGCTGCATCCCTTAGCTGCTTCTGTTTGCACTGTTCTTCCTCGAAGTGTCCTACTCTACATACTGAATCCATTCCCATTTCAGATTCTTCCATCTTCTCTCCATTCTAGGTCTGACTGATGCTATAAAGAGTGGCGTCTAGCTATCAGTAAACATTATCAGAAGATACACGCCTACTATGTGTCTTTGGTTTGCTTCCACTTGCCACTTGCTTCAGCTCATGTACCTAATACTGAGATGCCAGAAGTGCAAAATCTGAGGTGCCTCCATCCTATTTGCTCTCCAAAGAATCACAGAATCACAAGATCACAGAATGGCTGAGGTGGGAAGGGAATATCTGGAGGTCATCTGGTCCAATCCCCCTGATCAAGCAGGGCCACCTGGAGCAGGTTGCCCAGGCTGAGGAGACGTGCTTCCTTGTGTATGGGCCAGATTGCATGTTTTGGATCGTGGGGGCAGGGGACATTCTTAGGCTGAGACTGTTCAGCTATTTCTAATATAGTAGGTACACAACTTAAAACAAAACTGGTAAAGTTTGGATTTAACATTTATTTGTGGTTCTTATTCTGTTTGGACTAATAATAATCTTGCTTAAAATTATGTGGACCTTGAGATTTGTTTATTTTGCCCTTTATTTGCCTATCCTCATTTTTGATCAAGATCAGTTTCTTATGGGTAAGTTATAGTCGTTTGTGTAATGTTGCATTTTATTATGTTTTCAAGAAAGTTTTATCATGTTGAGAACAAGCCAGAATTTTTCATATATTAAGAAGTTTGTAGCAGAAAATATGAAGTATTTCTAACAGCTTCGGTTTGCAATGGTTTTGTGTTGACTTTTCATATATTTTTGAATATTCATTCTTTCCTAAGAAGAGCAATTGTAGAGAAATCTCTCACTTTAATGTCCTTACATATTGTATATATAATTGTATAGATTTTAAAAAACAATCCAATTATCTATTCCGTCAAAAAAATTTAAAGTTCCCACTCACAAATACTGTAGTGTCAGTCATATAGACTCTTGTGATGACATTTTCTGTCCATTTTTCAACTCTCTAGAAGCATTCAAATTGGCACAATTTAAAACCAAGAACACCTATAGATAATTTACAAAAACTGACAGAGGCAGCACGGATAAGACTGATGATTTCTTTTTTCTTAGATGATTGCTTGGTATCTTGATTTGTTGTAGCCTTGACCATCTTGTGAAGCTGAGGACTGTTCATGTACCCTTTAATTATTAAAATGAACTTACAAAACCGATTACAGTGAATCATCGAAGCAGGTCTTGTAAAATACATAATGCTGTCCAAATAAGATTTACCACTTTCTCCATCATATTGCAGGAGCTGCATCCTGCAGCAGTTTATGCAAATACTTGTCTTACTACTACCAATGAAATTTAATCACTGTAGTCAAAAAACCTCATTAATACTAATGAGATCAAGCATCCAAAACCATTCTGATAATTCTGAGATATATGTGAAACGTACATTGCAGGCTTTGAAATTACCAAGCATCTGCTTACACAAACTGTTTGTAGTATAGTGACACTTCTGATTGCTAGAAATGCTCTAATTTCCAAAGACCACAGTGGAAACACCTAAAGTGAGGTATTTTATCAGATTATATGAGCATCAAAATAAAGATTAATTGATTAAAGTTTAAGGTTTTAGGTAATAAATACTGTATGACTTGTATTGCTTTTTTTTTCCTTCTTTTTCAATGAGCACAAAGGAAATACTATTCCAAAAACACTCCAATTTCGTTACTTTACATTACAAAATTTTTCATTTTCTGCTATACGAAGATACTGATGAAAAAATTATTGCGCTTATGTTAAAAGGGCAAGGTTGATGAAGAAGCAAAAATTAACAGAAAACTTGCAGTTTGTTTAAAACTCTCTATATTTCAAGTAAGCATCAATTCTTAGAATTCCATAGCAGCACTCGACTGCCTTTGAATTATATTTGTACTGTCTTCAAAACAGTACAGAATTTGACATTTGCTGTTATCTCGACTCAGGATAGCATGATTTAGGTGGAACGTTTCATACCAGGTTAGAAGTATATTCCCAGGCACCTCCGTAGAGATATAAATTTAGGTTGATAATTTTCTTCTTGATTTAATTTTATTTAATTTTCAGAAAAAAAACCAAAACAGTTTGTGATTCAGGAATTTCCTGACAGATCTTTCTAATACAGATACACTTTGTATTTCCTGGGAAATACAAACTTGGCTTCTTGAAGTGTTGAGAAGTTATTAGTGGAATAGGGTAGTTTGGAGAATTACAAGACATTATTGCTACAGAGGCACAAGCACCATGCTTTGAAAAAAGTCTATTTATTTCTTCTGTTTTAAATGAAGAGAGTGGTTCATGAGAAGTACCTTGCCCAAAAGGCATAGGTCAAGTGACTATATTAGAAGCTACTAATTTTCAGAATGATGAACATCATTGACAATTTCAGTGAAAACAGCAGGTCACAATTTACCTAAAAGCATCTTTATTCCCTACTATATATTTTTAGGCTCAGCTCCCTGTACTCTGTCATTTCATATTGGTGAAATGGCAGATTTCTGTTTGGAGTTCTAGGGAAGGAAGCAATGACACGGCTCTGCCAAGATTAGCACAAAGTAGTGCCACTACTGTATTAGAAGAAGTCATAGTCAGAGACCTCAAAGAACATCTTATCTTCAAACTAGCAAATCAAAATTTGTATTAACAAAACTAATGGAAAAAGACATTTAAATTATTGAATCTGAGTAAACAAAAGTTCAATGAATGTACATATGTGTCTAGTAACAGCCATGTGGGTAATGTCTCTCTGTACAGATTCTTTCTCCGTAGTGACAACTGGGGACTCCTCTTCAGCTTCTCAGGAAACCTTGTGTCCTCAATTTGTTGTAAATAGCCTAATACTTTACTGATAGCTCTTTCCCAGATTCACTTTGCAGATTTTAAAGAGAGTGTTTTGTTCTCCATAATTTTCTTAACTCTCAGACTCTCTTCTCACACACTTGCATTGACAAGTGTTCTCTTACAAGCCTTACACATTAAACTAGGTATGTCAAGAAAGAGTTTTCATAACTTGAAGAGAACTGAAGTGCAGTGGGTGATGAGGAAACATTCTGGAAACAGTGTGATGGAGGAGGCTCTCATGATTTCCCTGTGAAAGGAGCACAAGTAGTGGTCCACCTCAAATGCCTGCATACAAATAAACACAGCATGTAAAACAGTCATGAGGCATATTTAGTATGCAAGTGTTGTCAATGTCAGAAGCTTTGCCCAAGGTTGGAGTACAGACTATTTAACTGTTTTGAATCCCTCTCTCATTTTATTGTTGGTGCTATTAATACATCATTCTGGTGACACAAGCTTGGCACTGATGCTCTAGGGAGCAGCTCTGGGGAAAAGGTGCTGAGGACCCTGGGGGACAGCAAGCCGAACACAAGCTAGCAGTAACAGAGATGGTGAACAGCATCCATGGCAGTGTAAATGGGAGCACAGAAAGCATATCAAGGAAAGTGATAATTGCCCTCTACTTGGCACCTGTTAAACCCCATCTAGATACTACATCCAGCTTTGGAACCCTCCAGTACACTCTCTGTCCTTGGAATATTTCAAGATCCAACTGCATAAAACCCTGAGTGACATGGACTGACCTCAGAGATGA
>NW_010131634.1:0-361 GCF_000699245.1 Pterocles gutturalis | reverse complement strand
TGTACTAGAAGGTCTTAAGTCCTTTCCCATTTGAATTATCCCGTGGTCTTGTGATTCCGGTGAATTGCAGGTCTGAGTGCACTTGAAGAGCTAGGATCTCACTGGGTTTACAGAGATGTGGTGGAATATCTCACTGTCGTGGGTCTTAAATTAACTCTTTTAATTTTTTTTTTTCTCCCTTTTCTTCATAAATAGCTAGCAAGAGGCTGTGTTTTGGATTTATGCTCAGGAGAAGAGCTGATAAAAGACAATGTTTTGTTCTGCTGCCAAGGTCAGCACACAAGCAAAGAGACACAGTCCAGCTGCTAGCTTGGTTTGCTCTTAGGTTAAGATTAAGAACCAGACTGACCAATGATTTATT
>NW_010131633.1:0-1191 GCF_000699245.1 Pterocles gutturalis | reverse complement strand
TTTTTTACTTTTGTAATTTTAAATAGACAATCACTATTTCACTTTGAATCATATCATCCTACGAGAGTTTCTCACAATGCAATATCAAGATAAAAACACCTAGGGAAGTAATTGAAATTGCTAAGAATTCAACCAAAACCTGAGGACCAGTGTACCAGAAATATTTTGTGTGACACATAATGGCATGATTCAAACCAAAAAGAACAAACAAAAAAAGTATAACAACATTGTTACATTTGTTTAAGGCTTTTATGTTTCTGAGGTATCCTTCAAATACTTTCAAAAAATGGTATTTCGGAGCCTAAAAAATGTTAAGTTCTACTGACTGTTGGTATTTGTGTGTGGCGGGGGGCAAGGAGATAATAGTTTTGTTTTGTTTTAAACAATCAACTATGCACAAAATTCTTAGGGAAAAAAACACAGCAACCCATCATTATAGATAGTTATAGAGCTATACCAATTATTTTAAATAATGACTTGCAGCACAAATTCTTACCAGTTTGCGAATGCGGTCTAGCACTAGATCAACAATCTCTTTTCCAATGGTATAATGGCCTCTGGCATAATTATTGGCTGCATCTTCTTTCCCAGTAATGAGCTGCTCAGGATGGAATAACTGCCTGTATGTGCCTGTACGTACTTCATCTACAAAGAAACAAGATACCACAACATAAATTTTATCTGTTCAGTTCTATGTGTGCTGCCCAGTGACTACACACTAAGCGTGCATCAAAAGAGTGTAGGCAGCATCCCTGACCATAGGTGGCTTGTCTGACTAGCCTGAAAAGTTGGCAGAACTTTGGAGGAAAACATCAGGCACCCACAAAGCAGTATTTGTACCCGAGATCACAGAGGTCACTCAGAAAACTTCACTGCAGGTGCACACAAGATTCTGGATGGCGATTAAACAGAACTCTGGAGGCAGTGCAGCAGTCTAGAAAGATTATCCAGACTGTAAAGAAGTTTTATTGTTTTCCAAATGTTGTTACCTGTCGACCATTATTTAATTTCTTTCAAATAATGATAATGTCAAATGGCATCCAGACACACATCTTTTTAAAACTATAGTGTTCTGAACAAACAAAAAAGACCACAGGGAAGCTTTAAGGGGATCTTCACTTTTACACTGAAGATCTTTAATGCTGCGTACATACCAACTACAGTTGGCTCTAGGTCCACAAACACTGCTCT
>NW_010131632.1:1378-1711 GCF_000699245.1 Pterocles gutturalis | reverse complement strand
CCTCCAGTTGTTGCACCATCTTGGAGACCAGACTTTGGGGGGCAACTGGGAGAGGGGCCGGGGAACCCGCTGGCACTTGCAGTGGGAGGTCACCGGGGACCCCACGTCCCCTCCACCGGTCCCTCCAGTGCCTCCATGTCCCCTCCATCGGTCCCTCCACTGTCTCCACGTCCCCTCCACCAGTCCCTCCGGTGCCTCCACGTCCCCTCCACCAGTCCCTCCACTGCCTCCATGTCCCCTCCACCGGTCCCTCCGGTGCCTCCGCGTCCCCTCCACTGGTCCCTTCAGTGCCTCCATGGGAGGGATGACACTCACCGCATCCCTGGGTGGCCC
>NW_010131632.1:971-1337 GCF_000699245.1 Pterocles gutturalis | reverse complement strand
CACGCTGAGCATCCTCTCGAGCTGGGGTCCGCTCAGGCTGGCAGAGCCCCACAGGTGCTTGTTTTTCAGGGGTGTCCTCGCTGCTTTGAGCCGTTCCCGGTGCCCGTCTGTGGTCACCTGCCCTCCCACAGCCGCCCCGGCACTGCCAAGCGCCGCCCGCTTATCTGCCAAACGGCGTGGGAGAGTCACGGCTGCCCGGGGGGGGATTTTTCCATTTAAAAGATTTTTCCACGGTGAAGAACCTGTCGGACGTCCATGAGTCCGTGGGGCTGGATGGGATTGATCCCAGGGTGGGTGTCACAGCAGGACCCCCCCCTCCCCCTCAATTCTTTATCCCCCCAAGGGGCGGGGGAGGCCCCACGGGCT
>NW_010131632.1:440-934 GCF_000699245.1 Pterocles gutturalis | reverse complement strand
GGAGGAAGCCACAGCCTTGGTTAATCTAACCACAGCACCCGGAAAAAATGTTGGGGACGTTCATCCCGGGTGCTGCTGAGAAGCGTTGAAAGGACAAAGCCACCGGCCGCGTGGTCCGCAGGGCTGGGAAGGGACAGTCCCGTCTGACTGGTTTGACACCCTGCTGCGGGAAGGTCACCGGGCTGGTGGGGGACGGGAAGGTGGCAGATGTTGGTTTTTCTGGGTTTTCCGGAAGATTGCTCATCCTGCCCCTCGCAGCAGGACGCGGGGCGATGAGCCGTTACGGGCGACACTGGGTGACGAAATGGCCGGATGGGGCTCAGAGGGGTGTAGGGACTGCGAGACCTGTCACTTCCCCTGCCCGCTGCCCCACGCCAGAGCCCGGGGGGTCTGTATCCCCTTGTCCCAGCGCAGCCCCGAGGGACAGGCACCAGTGTCCTTCTGTGCCTCAGTTTCCCCAGAAGCTCTGCAGCGGGAGGGTGCCCCAAGGACAC
>NW_010131632.1:0-232 GCF_000699245.1 Pterocles gutturalis | reverse complement strand
TGGGCTGGGGCTGCGGGACCACCCACCCTCCCATTGGCAGAGCTGCTCCCACCGCCCTTCGCCCAGGTGTAAAAGCCATCGGGGAGGGGGGCTGTCCTTCCTCTTCCTCCTCTTCCTCCTCCATCCCCATGAAGGCTCTCGGGAGGTGGTTTGTGTTCTTCCTTACGGCCACAGCCTGGGCGCAGGATGCCCTGGGTAAGGGGCTGTGTGGGGGGGTCCTGGCCCCCACCCA
>NW_010131631.1:0-981 GCF_000699245.1 Pterocles gutturalis | reverse complement strand
CCCGCCCCGACCCACCCCGCCACGGGGGATGGGGGTGTGCAGGGCCTCAGGCGTGTACCGAGCTCTCTCCCGGGGGTGAGACTGGGGTATACTGGGTTATGATTCGTGTTAAAAGAAATGAAGAACAGCTGCTCTCATTACCAAATGGAGAGAGAATAACAGGATGCAGATCCGTTGCAAATGTGTAACTGAGCAGGACTGCCTAACCGGATCAGCAACTTTGCAGACTCAGCAAGAACAGGCCCCGAAAAGACAAGATAAGGAAACTTCAGCCTTCATCCTAACGAACACCAGAGGAACCTTTTGAAACCCCCACTTGACATGGCGCAGGCGCGCCAGGGAGAAGACATGTCACAACCCATAGTCGAACGGGTTTGGGACTTCTCTGAAATAGTTTGCATGTTGTTAAGAAACTATTGCATATGTATGACTAGAATTGTATAAAAAGCTTGGGTGCGAAAGGAGGAGCACGATGGTTGGTAGAGCAGATGCTCCCTCGCGCCCAGCGCTGCTTGCTTATTCCCCACCTGCGAACTAAATAAGTGTAGCTTTTTAAAGCTCTGGAAGTGCCTTCATTGATAAGCAAATTGGTGAAAGAAAATTGGTGACCCCAACGTGATTCTCTCTACTTCTGCAGGATGAAGCCAACCTGACAGGAGGGCACCCCCACGTTTTTAGTGGTCCTGCGGGGACGTGGAAGCTGACAAAGGGGAGAAAATCTATAAGGTGAGGAATAAGCAAGGACTTTGAGCTCCCAGTGAAACCGGAGTTCCTTTACCCGTAATTCTTGTGCACGAAGATCCAGGCAGGAACATCGGGCTGCGAGTATCACTTGGTCGGGTGGTGAGTGAGGTCAGGGAGTGAGTGAGATGTGACTTAGTCACAAAGCGAGTGCAGAGTCCTTCTAACCTCGGTTCTGTCACCCCGCAAGGGGAACAGCAGGTAAAGGGATGAAGCGAAAGAAGGGATCCTTTTTGGGAT
>NW_010131630.1:0-3213 GCF_000699245.1 Pterocles gutturalis | reverse complement strand
CCGCCACCGTACCCGGGCCCAAACGCCCCCGGCCTAGTAACGGAGTAAGTGAAGGGAGAGACCTGTTCAAAGAGCACCTTGTTCTGTTCCGGGAGGGTTTCAGCTCCTTCTTCTCCTCCTCTGAGTTATCTGCCACTGACGTGTTCTCCTCGTCCTCCTTCTCTTCCCTCTTTATTTCGCTGGTTCCCGAGGAGACGCTGCTTCGCCCCAGCCCCCCTGACAAGCCTGCTGAGGAAGCAGAACCACATGAAGGTTGGAGGGGCCTGACCTGTGCAGTAGGCTGGGGGGTGGTCCCCAGGCCCTGCTCCTGCTGCAGGAGTGCAGCATCTCGGACTCATCCCGTGCTGCTGGTCCGCAGCAAGAGGAGCTGCAGAGGTGCCAGCTCTGCCCTGCCATCGCTCCCCGTTCTTGTCCCCCCACCTCCCAGAGCCCTCCGGAGTCAGAGCCCAAGCTCCCCCCAGCAGAGCAAGGCCCAGGGGCTCTGTGCCCCCCAGCTGGCAGGAAGGACAGGAACGTGCAGGTCAAACTCCTGGAAAAGGCTCAAGTTAGAAACTGCCCTGCGGATGCTGCAAGGAAGCAGCAGGTGGTGATCCAGAAGAACCTGGAGGGCTGGTGGAAAATCAGGTTCTGTCCCTACCTCCTGCTCTTCCCTCCCACTGCAGCTGGGGCTGCGCAAAGCAGAGACCCAACATTCATGGGATGTACAGTCCAAAGGCAAGCCTAGGGCATCAGGAAGGGCAGAGTACCAGCACTCACTTCTCTCCATCCTTACAAACTAAGGCTAGTCAATGTTCAGGCCTTCAGCCAAGCAAAGCTGTGGTTGAACATCTTTAAAATCCCCCAACTGCCTGTGCTGGGAGGTGGACTGCATCACGGCATCCCACGCCCCGGCAGTGCAAAGGGAACTGGCGTGCGAGCATCGGTGTGACATCCCGTGCTGCAAAGAGCACCCGGCTGCTCCCCAGCTGCTGCTGTGCGGGGTGAACCTGGCGGGTGACCCGAATCGCGCCCGCGGCAGGCGAGTCTCAAGCGTGCGTGTGTGCGGAGCCGCCTTACCGCTGTACGTGTCCTGCTGCCTGTTGAGGTCAGGGAGTGAGCTGGGCTGTGACGGAAGCGTGACGTGGTTGTGCAGCATGCTGGGGTTGCTGGACAGCCCATCTTCGGGGTGACCTCCTCCCACCTGCAGCAGAACAAGCAGAGCAAGCCTTCAGGGGGTGAAGAGAGGGGCCAACGGGCACGGTCACCCCGAGCACGGCAGTGGGGCTCTGCAGACCAGGCTGGGGGGCAGCCGTGTGCCCTCCTCGCATGCTCGCACCCCCCACAGCATGGGCGTACAGGAGGGAAGAGCCAACCTGCTCCAACTCCCCAGGTGGGCTCAGGGCACTGCAGACAGCAGCCCCATGCCCCGCACATCAGCTGGGCCAAGCACAAAGCCCCACGGGTGCTGCCTCCCCCCGCACCGTGGAAAAGCCTCTCTGCCTGGATGCGAGGCTGGCACACTGGAGAGGGCACCCTGCCTGGGCTGCTTGTGTCCTGTCTCCATCTAGCACCAATGTTTCTGTCACCTCCCGAATGCCACTGGAGCAGGGGACATCCCAGCAGCATGAACTTTGCACCCAAGGGCCTGGGCAAAGGGCAAGGGTCAGGAAGCCTTTCCGAGCCCGCACCCCCCGAGGTGGCACATGCCGGCCGGGGACAGAGCCAGCCCTGCTGCAAACACCCTCGTTTCTGCAGCTGGCAGCAGTTTGCAGCAGAGGACACACATAGGATCCATCGCTCAGCAGCAGAGTCTGGGGAGCTCGGAAGGGAAGCGCGGCTGGTTCTCTAGAGAGAATGGAGACGTGTTGTAGGCAACCAGCTCTGCCAAAAATGTGCTCCTGAGCTCACCAGCCTCTGCACAAAGTGGGGGCTCTGGTGACCCAGCATTCACGTGCTCTGGGCACCCGGGACCTGTGGCACTCCCTGGAGCCTGAACAAGCCACCACACATCAGCACCATCACACACCAGTGCTCCCCTTGTGCACAGAAGGATGTGGTGCCTGTCCGAAGGGTCCAGAGCAGAGAAGTCCTGGCGATCCCTGGCTCTCTTTACCTGCGGTCCTGCCCTGCACTGGATCCCTCTCCATACCCCGGGGACAGCTTGAAGCTGTTGTGAGGGATTTCCACCCGTGTGGCACGGAAGGAAGAAGAGCTTTCACCACCTCTGCCTGCCCTGAGAAGGTGCACGAGCAAACTGCATGCGGGGCTTCTGCCCGAGAGCTGCCATGGTGCTGAGCGTGGATTCAGCACCGCCCTGCACACCCACGGCAAGCCACTGCCCTCCTGCACACGTCACCCGTTCAGCTGCCAACAGCTGACCCAAACTGGACCACACCGAGCCATTCCCACACCAAATCAGTGTCCCTCTGGATGCCAGAGGCCCCCACGATGTGTGTCCTCGGCACGTCCCCACCAGCTGCCTCGATGCTTCCCCACTTACCAGGCTCGGGTGCCTGTTCCCCAGGGACATGACCGAGGCGGGGAAGGCCTGGCCCAGGCTGCCCACGGTGGCACTGTGGGCTGGCGCCGAGCCCAGGAGCCCGTGCATGTCCCCGTGGTTGCTCGGCATGGCGGCTGTCTGGCCCACGGCGTGATTCCTCAGCACGTGGATGGCTTCGTCCAACCTGTCTTCCATTTTGTTTTGCTTGAAGGAGAGGACAGAGAAATAGGTCTGTGTTAACCCCTGTAAAGCCAGGAGCCCGCTGCGGCTCTCTCCGCTAAAGAACGGCTGCAGCCATCCTACACTCAGCTACCGCAAGGCACGGGGAGAAATAGCACCGACACAAAGAGCCCCCCGACCCAGCCAGTGCCATCCCCTGAAGGCCCAAGGGGTCACACAGGCAGAAAGGCTCAGGAAAGGGGGGCAGAAACCAGCCAGGAATCCGTCGGGCTGGACCAGACCCATGGGGATGTGCAGGGGCCGTGGGGAGGAGGAGGAGGGTGCGAGGCTGCGCCCCTGTCAGCTCCGCTCAGCTGCTTCCAGCTCAGAGTCCATCTCTCAACTAAGCCCCTTCCTCCCGACCCCAGACACTCTGGGGAGCAGCATTTACCCCAAAGTCCTTTACGGCACAAGGGATGGAAGTGAAAAGGAGGAGGCAGGTCTTTCGACGACACTTACCAAAGTGTGGAGGCTCCCTTCATAGCTGGGAGATAAGGCACCCTGTCCGCTGGCTC
>NW_010131629.1:0-233 GCF_000699245.1 Pterocles gutturalis | reverse complement strand
CTGTTCCCGTGCCTCCAACTCCTACCAAAATGTTCATTTTCATTGGAAGGGAAAAGCAGGGTCGGGAGCGGGCGACACGCGTAGCACCCGCCGTCCCCGCGTCCGCCCTGCCTTCGAGGGCTCATTTTTGCCAATTTTCTTTTTATCCTCGAAATATGATTTTACATAGACGAGCACAAACCGGGTCACAAAGGCTGAAAAGAGAAAACAGTTCATAATAACGCACCAGCAAT
>NW_010131628.1:2106-3979 GCF_000699245.1 Pterocles gutturalis | reverse complement strand
ATGCAAAATGTGGTCAAAAACCCCCGGGGAGGGTGAGTGAGCGGCTGCTGACTCACGGCACAACCACCCTGCTCATGCACGGGGCAAGACCAGGAGCTCCAAACCCCCCCATCCATCCATCAGAACCCCCAAGGGACAGGAGATGCTGCGGACGGCGGTCCCCCTCGGCCCGGAGTCGTACCCGAGAAAGTCCCCTTGGCCAGGCATTCCTTCACCCGGTTGGTCCTTCGGACGTGGAAGGCTTTGGTGATCTCCTGGTTCATGAACGCCTCGTTGTTGAGGATGTTGGCCACCATCATGCGGAGGTCGAAGACCTCCAGCAGCTCAGCGATGTGAGCGATGTGCATGAGGTCCCGCTCGTTCTCATCCAGCTCCCCCGTGTACAAGTATTTCAACACGGCCCGGAAAGGACCCGGCTGGATGGAAGCATCCATCTTCACCACCACCATCAGCTTGGACTTGTAGGTCAACGGATCTTCTGCCATCTCCTCCTGGATGCTGGTGAAAGCCCGGCTCCAAGAGGAGAGGTCCCTTCCCCGCCGCAGCCCACGCTCTCCGTTCTCGTAGCGGTTGCCCCGTAGGATCCCATCACTGGTGGAAGCTCTAAGGCACGGTTTTCGTTGGCCGGATCCGGCTTCCTCGGTGCTTTCGCAGATATCAAAGCTAGCAGCTCGGAGGAGAAAATCCCGCCCGTGGTGCCTCTCCTCTTGGTGCAGCATCCGCTCGGCGGCCGCGGTGACGGCCACCCCGAAGCTGTGCCCTGCGGCGCTCTGCTGGTCCTCCTCGCTCAGGTCCATGAGGAACAGGTCGTAAAATTTGGAGGAGGAGGTGGAGAGGTAGATCTTGTGTGCGTAGATTTTGATCTTCTCTTGCAGCACCAGGATGACGTCCGCGCACAGGGGGTCCTCCAGGAGGTGGGCTGGGCGTTCCTCGTTGTTGGAAGGGGGGTCGGGGACGATGATGATGGGTGGAGGAGGTTTGGGGGGTAAGAAAGGGGCTTGGAGCAGGGGTCGCTGCACATTGCGGAGGTGGGACTTCCAAAACTGCAAGTGACGGCGGGAGATGAGGGCGGCACGGATGGCATTATCAAAGACGTCCTTGATGCCAAACTGGGCCACCACGCTCGTCTCGTAATAGGGGATCCCCAGCTCCTTGGCTACCTCCCTCCCCTTCTCCGGGGGAAGGATCTCGTTGGGTTTGATTGGCCTGAAAAAGATGGGGAGATCATGAAGAGACCTCTTCAGACGCATGGTAAGGACAAAGCATTGGGCCAGTATGGACATTGGGGCAAGTATGGACATCGGGGCACAAGAGTCCCACCTGGCCAAGGGACGCCGTGCCCGATTGACGGCCTCCAGGTCGGCGTAGCGCAGGTCAAGCTGGCAGCCCACCAGGATGACGGGCGCGCGGGGACAGAAGTGTTTGATCTCCGGGTACCACATGGTCTTCACGTGGTGCAGGGAGTTGGGGTTAGCGATGGAGAAGCACAGAACCACAACGTCAGACCTGCGAGGACAGGAGGATGGAAGTCCAGCTTGATGATGGAGCCCACTCTGCTGTGCTTCGGCATCGCCCTCCCTCCCTGCCCAGGGCGGTGCGAGGCTCTGCCCTTCCCCTACCTGCCATAGGCAAAGCGTCTGTCTTTGTGATGGTCACCAAAGGTGTCCCAGAGCCGCAAGGACACACTAACATCATCTACCACATCCCGGGAGCGCTCCAGCACCTGCGGGAAGAGAAAAACCATCCAGCTCCTTGAGCCCCCCAAGAACTGGGCTGTTCCCATCGCGTGAATTCACGATTCGCCCGCGGGGAGGATGCAGCTCCATCTCCTTGGGGTTCCCAAGGGACACCCATGAGCCAAGACCACCCCCAG
>NW_010131628.1:269-2046 GCF_000699245.1 Pterocles gutturalis | reverse complement strand
GGTGGGGACGTGGGTGGCGAGGAGCTGGTACTGGGTGAGCGTGGCGTTGCAGGCACGGGCACAGATGAGCCGGGTCTTGCCCACCGCGTTGTCCCCGACCACGACGCACTTGATAGTTTCTACGTTTGGCCTCTCATAATCCATGTCAGAATCCATTAATTGGGACCTGCAGGGGGAAAGGTTGGGGGAGGATCAGCAAATACAGCTGGGATGAGCTGGGGGGCGGGATGGGATGGGGATGGGAAGGGGATGGGATGCCGAGGAGGGTTGAAGCAAGAAGAAGATGCTGATGCTCGTGCTGGGAGCCGCCAGCCCCTTGCAGCACCAGGACCAGGGGAAGATCTGCAGCGAGCGGCAGCCCTGGGGAAGGCAGCTGCCCACCCCTCCCAGCTCGCGCTCCCCGCCAGTCCCCTTTAAAATTTAATGTTCTCGTGGCAGCGTGCGTTGCTCTGCCGCGCGTCAGACACATGCCCTGCGTTAGATCCGACCCTCCTCCTCCCTCCCAGTCTCTCCGGCCCTGGCTCATGCTTGTTCATGTGAGATGAGGCTTTTTTTTTTTTTTCCTCCCTTTTTTTCCTCCCCTCCTCCTTTCCCCATTCTCCCTCTCCAGCGTTTTGCAAACGAAGCTTCCAGATCCACCCGTCTGCCAGCCTCTCCGGCTGCCGACCTGCCCCCCTTTTCTCACCCCATTCCCAGGGGGGATATTTGCTCCCAGTTTCTTACACAGAGACGCAAACAAGATGCAAAGAAGAAACTCGTTTTGTTTCCAGGAGCCAGGTCTGGGAAGGCTCCCAGCATCACCAGCCTCCCAGGACCCGTCCCAGGAGGGATGTCGGTGCTATGGGTGCCACGAAGCCGATGCAAAGCACCCGTATCCTGCGAGTGGGTGCACCCAGGTGTCCCCCCCTTTGCCTGTTCAGAGCCCCAGAGTCGAAATCAACCAGAAATAACCCATCACAG
This sequence comes from Pterocles gutturalis, assembly GCF_000699245.1. Classification (NCBI taxonomy): domain Eukaryota; kingdom Metazoa; phylum Chordata; class Aves; order Pterocliformes; family Pteroclidae; genus Pterocles; species Pterocles gutturalis. The sequence continues at coordinate 1,086 of NW_010131628.1, read as the reverse complement.
TGTCACGCCAGGGATTTACATGATTTCCAGGGGGGAAGAGCAAGGAGCAAGAGAGAAAGGAAAAAAAAAAAAAAAAAATAACCCTACATCCCAATTGCTCTGAACTTCCCAAAGCCACTCTTTGGATCTCTTCCCCCTTGTCACCCCCTCCTGGCACCGGCCTCCCCGGCCGCTATAATGAACCACCAGCGCAAAGGCTCAGGGAGCTCAAAAATACCCGGTAACGATGGCAACGAAGCCCTGCACGCGGGGACCAGGGACGCAGCTCCCGAAACTAGCAGCCTGGCAAGGACTTCCCAATGTTAGTGCCTCCCTCCCGCACACCAGCTCTCCGGGCACACCTGGGGACACCGGCCCCGAGGAGGTGACACGGGACAGGGCTCAGCATCCCGCAGGATCGGGCCACAAGCCGCAGGGACAAAGGCGGGTGGCACAAATCCAGGTCATCTTAGGTGCCAGCGCTTAGACATCGGCTGGTCCCAAGGCCAAACTTCTCCGAGGAGTTGTCACCGCATGCCGTGTCCCCTCCATCCTTTAGGATGCGGGGAACGCTGAGGGCATGGGAAACCAGGAGCAGCATCCTCCTTGGGCTCCGCACGGCACAAAGGAGTTTCGAGCAGGTTATCTCCTTCCCTGATAACCCCTGGAAATTCATTTTCCATCTCATACATCACCCTCCACCGCTGTCCCCGGTCCCCTACTCCTCCTGGGGACCAGTTTTGCTCCATAGGGCCAGGAGATCTCACTGCGGGGGGGTTGTTAGCACCGGAGGAGCTTCGCTGCGGTTATTTTTAGGGCCAGCTGTGCTCCTGAGTCA
>NW_010131628.1:0-255 GCF_000699245.1 Pterocles gutturalis | reverse complement strand
GGAGGGGGGGGTAAGGCACATGGAGGTGACAGTTTGGATCCTTGTCCCACACCCAGCCGAGCCCTGGGGACTCGCGAAGTCATGTCCCAGGGGAATTAAGGGATAAATGCTAACAGGATCGGTGCCTGCGATGGGGAAGGGAAGGGGGGACAGCACAAAACGAAAGCTCCGAATAAAGCAGAAGCACGTTGGGGATCTCCGGAGGGGTGGCTCGCAGCCCCCCACCCAGGAGACATCACCCCAGGAGAGGGCTGA
>NW_010131627.1:0-3682 GCF_000699245.1 Pterocles gutturalis | reverse complement strand
TCTACTATGCACTTAATAATTCTGTGCTTAATAATTTATAATGAATTGATAATTAATATTTTATAATATCTATTTACAATTTTATGTTAAATATACAATATAGGCACTTTCACAAATTCCTTCTTTTTCTCTCTAGTACAAAAAAAAAGATCAGAGAACAACAGTGGAAAAAACCCAACACTTCTGTGGGTGTAAGAGATGTATGATGGTTAGTATGGGGTCTATCTTTCTTCATTCCCCATGAAAGTCGAGAATTATCTGTTACCCACAGCACACCAAAGACTGGGCTGCTGAAGCAAACAGGAATCAGAGCCCCAGCTGTGCGAGGATGGGGGCTGCATGTAGCATCACGTCGTTGTTTGTGGATGCACACTCACTGTGTCATTTAGAGCAGGAAAGGCAGGATTGCCTCTGAGCCAAAGCCAAAGGCAATTCCTTAGATTTCCCACTTGCCATCTCTCAGAAAGACTACATGCAGCTTATTTTGGCTAGCAGTACCACACAAGTTCTGTTTTAGTCGTGAAACCAGCCCTGCTAATTATGGTTTGGGGTGTAACCACAGAGGCATGCGATTGCAGCACATCTGGACACACCTGCATGAATTTTAGCCTGGACAGCGCAAGCAACAGTAATGATGCAGAGAGGGTTCTCTGGTGAGCCACTTGTGCACCTCTTCCAGGTCACAAACCTGATGCTACAAACAGCATAAAATTAATGGTACCATACTGTTATTGCTACCATTGTTCAAACTAGCTAGATAAACACTAGTGTACGCTAGTGCTACATCTTCTACGGCAATGTGCGTACAACCTTCCATCCTAGTATATTCCAAACATGACACCCATCATGTTTTCTGGACAATTTTTAAAGTCAAAAATGAAGGCAAGCCATAACAGCCAGAGAAGCAGAAGTGCTTCACAGAAACAGTACTAAATCTGAGCTGAACTCTGAGCCAGCCTTGAAGGAGAATTGAAAAATACAGAGCAGGTGTCCACCTCTGGCTTATCTGTGTCTAGACTTTCACGGTTTAAGCTGGCATAAACCATCATTACCGACAAAAAAGCACTTCCAGGCTCCATCCCCTCTCAGCCGTGCGTATCAGCCCTTGCCCCTCTCCTGCCTTTGCGCTGGCACGAGTCTTTGTGCAATTGCCCAGTGACCTGCATTCAGATACTGATCTGGGTGAAAACTGATTGCTTTTCCCTGCAGAAGCTTCGCCTCCACAGCCCAGGTCACTGTGCAGCCATGCAAAAACTGTGCTGGCTGAAGGCAAGGTGAGCAGAGCAGCGGCAGGCACGGGGCTCGCCAGGCAGGGGAGGGGTGTGACTGCTGCTTCTGGCAGGCGGGATAATTTAACCCACTTGGATGAAACTATATTTTCCATGTTGAAAGGCAGTGAGACATCAGTGTGGCAAAGAGCTGTAAAGAGACAATTCATATGAATACTTTCAACTCTAAAATTGAGTTAAAAGTTGCTAGAGCTGCCTTTATGCTTTGCCAGTTGTTGCAGCTTTAGAGTAACTTTTGTTAGCTTTTAAGTATTTTATTTTTTTGCCTGTTCCATAAAGATTGAAGATGCCTGAGATTAGGATAGAGTTCTCCAGAGCTAATTTAGAGTTTCTCAGTTTGCTGCCTCAAAAAGGGGGAAAAACCATACCACCATGTGTTGGCTCATTGTTTTATCTGGCATTATGACCGTCCAGGAAACTCGTTACTCTGGGTTCTCATCTTTTCTAGCTAATTTTTTAGTTTTCATGATAATGGAAAAAAACCTGAAAAGATCCAAAAACTCACTAGCCAGAGTGCAGGAAGAATATAAGCCCCAAAATTCACATTTAAAACCTTGTAATAATTCCAGCTTCACGATAGTGTACTGCTGGGGTTGGACAGTCCTTGCACAGGCTTTCGCTCCCTTGTCCTTTAATAGAGCAAGTGCAATTACGTGTTCTGAACACCGGCATGTTAACACAGTGCCCAATGCAGACTCTGCACTCCTGCTCCTGGAGTAGGAAATATTAACCACCCCCTCGTTTCTCATGCGCTACTGAAATAGTTTATTTCTTTCTGCAACCAGGGCCTAAAGTCAGACATGACAAATCCCAGCTCTGCAGATACACAGCCCCTGACAAAATTCCTGGACAAAGTGCCCTAGGCAAGAGACCTCTGAAGGCAAGTTGGCTGCTCTCTGAAGCAAATGCCTATGAATCGAGCAATTTAACATTCAAATAGATTTTAAAATAATTTGACTAACTGGCAATTGCCTCAGACAGGAAGTATAAACATGTTAGTCACAGCATTTAAGAGACTAAGTATGTGGCATCTCTCCTCCTCCAGAGCATGTTTCATGTGATTTGCATTTGATATTTGTGCTTTCTTTCAAAATGTGGCACCTTTGATTGACTTTGTCTGGAGAATTCTCCAGGGTCATCAGCACATCAGTTCACAATACAGCACAAGCCCTCCCAGATCAGACAAAAAGTGTCTGAACTGCCATATCCAGGGGAAGCCAACCTCCTTCACCACTTGTCCTGGCAATGCTTAGTCTGCCAGGTGGGTGGAAGAGGGTCACCAGCACCTGCTTTTCGACTTTCTTAGCATCTTCATGTACTCACTGCACTGAGTGCTAAAGATCTTGCTGAACTTTACACCAGTTAGTTATTACGACACACACAGTGAAACAATATCGTTTATTTTATCCCTCAAAATGTATACTTCTGCTCCACAGTTTTAAACTTACCCCCCCCCCCCCCCACTAAAATAACACACCTGGGGGAAAAGCATGTGATGTTTGCGAAACGATTGCATTTGATTCATCAGTAAAGTGTTCTTCCATGATTCACCTCGATACCATACATCTTTGTGATGTAAAATTAATGTATATGATTCAGTGTGATGCTGCACACCTCTTTGTGATTCACTGTGCTACACAGCTGATTTTTATATGGCATATACATATAACAATAGTAAAATATGAGAGATAATGAGGAACTGAGATTCTCCAGTGAATGCAAAACCACACTATACAGACACCGTTAAACTGGGGAGTGCAGTGTAGAGCGGTGATGGGCATTGAATCTTGTATGATACTGATACAAGAAATGTACCGTCACAGACATGTGATGTGTTTGCCTCAACAGAAAAACTGGTTGCCCCCGAGTCTTTTGAGTCACTTCCTTTAAGCATGACAGCTTATTTTCAATTTGCAAAAAGTTTTCCCCAACAGCAGAGTACCTCAATGTCATTAAAAAGTTTGGATAAGGAAGGGTCCATGTGGCTTCACAGGGTGGAGGTTGGTTGTCCATCTGTTTTCTTCCTGACCTGGGGTGACCATCTTGAGGGCAGATGGGGAATACGGACAGGGGAGCAGGGGGCTGCACTTGCCAGTCAAGTCCTCCTCTTCGTCCACATTCCTGAGAGGAGGACTGGCTATGGCGGCACAGCCTTCTCCCTTCCTGCTCCTGGGGACCTCCAGACCCTCTCAGGGACACCCAGCACAGACACGATGCTGCTGCTTGTGGCATCACCATCCCCGCCCTGGTGGCACATGAACAATAAAGCATATTTTTTTTAAAAAATTACAATCATCTGGTCATTTTGGTAATAATTTTAGACAAATTGCCTGCCACTGCAGCAGGAACCCTTACAGGAAGGAACTTCTGCTTCCAATGCCGCGGCCACGACG
>NW_010131626.1:0-17744 GCF_000699245.1 Pterocles gutturalis | reverse complement strand
GAGAGAGTTTCCTCCCGGGTTTCCCTTGGGTTTGTTGGGTTTAACACCTTGTGTCCTCCCAGCCGAAAGCCTGAGGGTGCAGCCAGGGCTCTCCAGAGGGGAGAGAAGCCCTGTGAGGAGAGAGAAACTCATGCAAGGCAGGGGGTTGGAACTAGACGATCTTTAAGGTCCCTTCCAGCCCAAACCATTCTGTGATTCTGTAAGAAGGAGGTACCGCGTTCACCAGCCACCCGCAGGCATAAGGACACTGGAAGGTGATGGAGACAAATATAAAAACCAGACGTTGTGTGTCCCACTATAACAGGACAGACCACACGCTTTGCAAAAGGTTCTGGGAGCTGGCAGGGTGGCGAGAGGGATGCGGACCGGTGTGGATTCGTGGCAGCACGGGACAGCAGCGGTCAGGCTCCTGTCCCGATCGGGATGGAAAAGTCAGGTGTCCTTCACAAGTCTGAGGGTAAGAGATTCATCTGGAGAGAGCCACAGGCTGTTTGTACGGGAAATAACCCTGTCGGATCAGCTCTGCAGGAAACATGTGGGGCCCGCTGGAAAAAGTGCGGATCTTGCACATTTTTTTGCTTTTTCTACAGAATCCAACTTTAGAAGGTTGTGGGGTGTTGGGTTCGTCTGGGTTTTTTTTTTGTTTTTTTTTTTTGTAGAAGTTTGCATTTCTTCTGTCAGTGTGAGACCTTTAGGATATGATGCATTTTTTCCAAGAAAGAGAGGCACCAGTCAGACCAGCAATAGCAGGAGAGTGCAATTGGGTGTGGTGGTCCTTTGGTCTCAGGGGGGTGTACTTGAAAGCCCCAGCTTTGGAGAGAGAGGGACTTGCCTGGGCAGAAGCCAGCAGAGCCAAGGCTTTCGTTCTGTTTGCATGGTGTGGAGAACGCGCTATTCCATCACAGAAGATGGGATCATTTTTCAGGATGAGTTTTTAGGTCCCTTGGCATTACAGAGTGTGGGTGGCACTGTTTCATTCCTCCGTGTCCTCCAGTTTTCTTCCATAGCCTGTGGAAATACACTGGAATACCTGTCTTCCAAGGCAAACAGCTCTCATCTGAGAACTCAAGAGTCATAAAGAAACAACATTGGTTTTTTCTTCCTGTTACGTATAGGTTAGATTGGCTGACTTAGTAGTTTAGTGGGCTGTTGAAACGTCCCTTTTCCTTGCTGCTGCTGCTGCTTTATTTTTTTACTAGCTGCTTCGTTTTGAATCTAGCTTTTCCTCTATGCTCTGATTTTTGTTTCCTTCTGATCACAGAAGCTGGAGGTGCTAGGACTCACACGGTCTCTTGTGTTTCCTCTCTAATGAAGGAGCACCTGCAGAGATTGTGTTCTCTGCAGTTTACTGTGTCTAGTCTCAAAAGTCCACAGCTGAGAGGGCTTCCACTCTCCCGCCTGAGAAAAGGTGGAACTGTTGAGCAGACCTCTCTGTTTGGCGTGCTTCCCATGCCCTGTGGCAAACCCATTGCAGACAACCCCCTGATCTCTGGGATGAATCGGTCTCATTAAGTCTCCACCTTCCTGTAATGGGTTTCATTCCCTCCTTTGCGTCATTCTTGTACTTGTTCCCTCCCCTTCCTTAGTGTTTGGAGCCTTGGGAGACCTCCCCATCCCCTTAGCGATGTCACTGTTTAGGTAAGTGATCCATGGTGGCTAATCTTGACCTTTCTTAACCATTTTATTTCTTCTGTGCAGTTCTGCCTCTCCTCTGATTAATCAGACATGCCAGCGGAGCAGACTAACCGGATGGAGCAGGCTCTGCACACTCTGAACACCATGTAGTTTGCACTTGCACGTTCTCTCCCACCTCGAACTGTAGATGCCTGCCCAGTCTGGGAGTTCCTGTTGGTCGTGGCTCTCTCATTCAGGCGTATCCCTCCATGTTTGTGCATATGGCTTTTTATCAAGCGGTCCCAGCATGCTGAATGGCCCAAGATGAATTATCTTTGCTTGGAGGCACTGTCTGTCCTTTTTTGTCTGGCCAAAACTAATTTTATTTTCTTGCCCTTTCCCCAAGGCACCCTTTTATGTTATTCTCCACACTTCCAAATTTAGTAGTGTGAGCCTCCCCTTCTAGCTCTTACCAGTGAATGTTCAGTAAAACCAGGTGAAGTCAATGGGACACTGGTTAGTTTCTGTCCTTTCCTACCTTCTTAGCGCTGCTGTGTGACCATCCTTCTGTTCCTTTCACTTGTTCTTGCTCAGCAGAATCCATGATCCCGACTGCATGCCCCCCTTCCCCAGCTCTGTAGTGGAAACGCTTTCCAGCTGGCATAGCATGGCCTGAGGGGTGATCTTCTGCTCTTCGTCTTCCAAGGGTTCAGACAATTTTCCGTGTGTGCTTTTCCTGTGGTACCTGAGCCGAATTAGGTGGCAGCTGCTGCTTCTTTCCCTCTTTGAAAGGTGACTGTGGACAACTGTTGCTCATGGACAGCTTTGGGGGGAGGAAGGGGACAGTCTGAGTGAAAGTTGGTAGGAGCATGCTGTCACCAGTTGGCACAGCCTAGGAGAAAAGGGCCTGTCAGTTGGGTCTCGTGGTTTGACTGCCTTTTATGCTTGGGTGAGATGAGGGAGAAATAAGGCTTTTTTGAGCCGTATGTGGCTGAGGAGATGAGCCCGGTCTCTGGAGTCAGGGTGAGGGGGAAGAGTGTGGCCTGGCTGGAATACAGGACATAGGGAAAATTCAGGAGAGGAAAATACAGAGACTGGGAAAAGGGAAGAACAGAAAGTGAACCTAAGGGAAAGAAGGTGGTAGCTTCTCTGCAGGAGAAGGTGGTGGGCAAGAAGCAGTAGCCAGAAGGAGTGTGTGGGTGGAGGGATTGGTGCTGTGCGTGGAAGAGGACAGCACCCCAGCTCAACTAAGGCATGACCCGGCGATAACAGCAGCAGGTTAATCTGTAGTGCAGCGTGTGCGTCCTGCTGAGTGGCTGGACACGATAGAACGCTTCCATGTGTGCGAGGCTTGATCGTGCTCCTGGTGACTTCAGATCGCAAGTGACCACGTGAGGACAGCTCAATGCACGGAGAAGGGTTGATGCACGTAGGCAACGCAATGATTTCCTCTCACAAGATGCCAGCAGCTGCAAAGCCTGTTCCAGGGTCTGCGTTAGTCTGTTCACAGTGACAAAATCCTGCTGAGCACTGGGGATCAGTGTTCTGGGTGACTCTTCTGGTTTCCTCTGTTATATCTTGACTTGACAGCCATCGAAACTAAGAAATAGGGCTTCATCCCAACTCAGTGGGAATACAGTGTTATAGACACCTCTGGCTTTGGGCTTTGGTCAGAAACCAGTAGGTTAAAAATGGAGTTTTGCCCTTTGAAGCGGGAGTGGGAGGGAGAGGAAGGCTGAGTTTGCAGTGGAGGGGATTAGGGCCTGGGTATTGCTAGGGAATGAGAGGGCTGTACTGTCTTGTCACTCCCATTCAGTTTGGGAAGCAGTGTCTCTGAATTTAGGTTTACTGGAGTCCTGAATGAGCCAGCTGCAGTCTGTTTCTGAAAGCCAACGAGAACAGGAATCCTGGAGCAGCTGTCTTTAGTTCTTCTGCTTTATTCTGAGTTAGTAATATCTGGGACATGCTGGTTGGAGAAGGGTAAACCAGGAGTTACTGATAGCTTTGCTTTGCCTACTAAGTTTTGTGTATCCAGAATTAGCTAACTGAGGGAGTGCTTGCTGTTGAGTAACCAGCCCTTCTTAAAAGGAATGCAAGCTGGGCTCCTCAAACTCAACTTGGTGTGATTCTTGAAGATCCCACAGTAGGCGTGGAGATTTCCCCCAAAGTCTTTCTTTTAGACCATCATCTGTTGCTGGTCTGGAAGCAATCCATGCCGAAATGGTGAAGCACTTCAGCAGGGAGGCAGCACCTGCATGCAGGGTAAAGGAACTGGTGCTGCTGGGCACAAAGCAGCTCCTCTAAACCTTTCCTGTCCTCTTTGTATGGTGGATGTGTTGTGAGTGTTAGAGGAAGGCTGTGAATTGCTCCCATATGAAGTTTCACTGTGCTGGTACCCCACAGCCAGACCAGTGTTGAGGAAGACAGCCAGAAGCAGCCAGCTGTGGGACACTGGAAGACACTCATGCCATCCAAAGGCAGCAAGGAGGAGCCAGAGACTGGGTGCCAGGATGCTGGAGGTGTGGATGAGACCCAGTCCACCGAGCAGCTCAATGTGTCACGTTTACGCAGCTCTTCAGTGGAGATCCGTGAAAAGGGGTCTGAATTCCTGAAGGAAGAGCTGCACAAAGCACAAAAGGTAAGCCCCAGAGTTTGTGAGAACACCTGAGGATGGTGGCACAGATTTGAGCAGTGGAGGTTTTCCTAGAGGCAGTGCTGAGGGGAGCAGGGTCTGAATGTGGCTGTGCCGCAGTCTGGAGCAGGCAGAAGAGGAGAGAGGTTGAGCTGAGGTGACCATAAAGTGTTTTGGAGCAGGATATCAGTTGCTAGGTTGACCCAAAGCCTTGTGCCAACTTCCAAATTAGGCCTGGAAACCTGCTGCAGAAAGCACCTTGAGGCAAGCAGTGCTTCCTAGGAAGCCTCCTTGCTAATGGCGGCCTGAAAAGCCTGCTACAGCTTGCGGAGGGAGGCCTTTGGTGACACAGAGCATCGTACAGAGTTAGTGACAGGAGTCTTGGAGCGGGGATCGATGCTCTGGTGGGGAGGAAACGTTTTGTGATGGGCAGATGGGGGAAGGCAGGCATCATCACTGCTGGGGCCTGCTATGAGCTCATGCGTCCCTCTCTGTTTCCTCAACAGGAGCTGAAGCTGAAGGACAAAGAATGCGAGAGACTGTCAAAAGTCAGAGAACAACTTGAGCAGGAACTAGAGGAGTTAACAGCTAGCCTATTTGAGGTACCACCCTCTTCCTTTCCCATCATTTCTTAAACTAAGCTTACACCCAAGTCTTAAGAAAGGACTTCCAGCCATCTCCTCCCACAGTTTCCTCCTTCCTTCCCCCTTCTTTCCCACTTGGAGAAGTGGAGCTGGGCAGTGCTGCAGGCAGAGCCTTGGAACAGGGGCTGGTACCTGCTCCTGGGCAGCGTTTGCATGCATTCCTTTCCCCTTCCATCGGCTGTGGGGTGGCAGAAACAGCACAGCAGTTATGGGTCTGTACAGCTGGCGGCAAAACCAGATGTGGGGATGGCAGCAGCTGGAGCTAAGCCTAGCTCCTGTCCCTCTCCTGCACCTGCTCAGTAGTCTGTGCAGGAGCTGCTGTGTAGTAGAGGTGATTCCCTGGCTCGTGTCAGCCCTTGCTTGGGGTGGGAACAAGCTGGATGTCCTCATATACTCTGCTTCAGTGAGTGTTCAGAAGGCCTGTTGTTTTGTTTTTTTTTTTTCAATGTGATTCTTGCCAAGCTCTATCCTGGCAAAATCCAGTTTACCAGCAGCTCTGATGTGTGGATCTGACTGGGCAGTGACAAAAGCCAGAGCCATCTGTACCTTTGAAGCACAGGCTGGTGCTGAGTGTCAGGGCCAAGAGCGCATCCCCCCCTGGAGATTTGGCTGCCTGGGCTCAGGGAGAACTCAGAGATAATGTAGCTGAGGGCTGTCACCTTCCTTTGGTGGCCTTGGACAGACTGCTTCCAGACAGCACTGCAGGGAGGCCCCAGCTGGGACTCTCAACGCTCCCCCCATTCCCTGGGGGAGATGCTTTTAGGCTGGCCCCTACCATTTAGCCCTGACCTGAGCTACAGCTCCTGCTCCAGAGCAGTGAGGGCTGGCCGCTCCGCAAGGGAAGTGGGAGCAAAGTGCAATAACAAATCAGGCAAGAGCAGTGACCTCACCAGCAAGGAGCCAAGATATGGAACAACAAGTCTGGATGAGAATCTGTGCCACAGACAGCAGTCGGGGTCAGAAAACAGTCCAGTGATCAACCAGCAAGTCTGCAGTGACAACACAGGCCTGAGGTCAAGTCAGGAAGCCAAGCTGGTGAGAGTTGAGGTCAGAGTGACAGAGGCATAGGACTGGGTGCAGATGCAGCTGGGATGTAGCACAGGTGGGTGCTAATGTTAAAGCCTCAGCTTTAAAGCAGTTCCCAAGGGCAAGGAAGGGCAGGCCTTTGCTTCTGGCTTTATGCACAGCAGCTGGTATCAGTGAAAGAGATGACCTTGGACTCAGCCAGCTAAACTCTTTCATTTAGCCAGCTACACTCCTGGAAGGGGAATGCACTCCAGGCTCTGGCACTCAGAACCTTCTCTGGGAAATTCTGGCGTAAGGGTCTTCACAGCTAACAGCGTAAAACCCTTGGATGTGGCAGTGATGTCTGCCCCCTGCTTGGTTGCCCAGAGCATGTGATATGGCAGGGCTTTGGCTTGCCCTGGTGGCTTTATGTATTGCGGCAAACTGAAATTCTCTCTGGTCCAGGAAGCGCACAAGATGGTGAGAGAAGCAAACACTAAACAGGCGGCATCGGAGAAACAGCTGAGGGAGGCACGGGGGAAGGTGAGAACTGCGCTCTCTGTGGCTTGATCTCTGGGCTAGGTTGGTGTCATCCCTGCCCAGTGTGGCCGTGGTGCTGTTTGGTGGCTGGAGGAAAGTGCCTGCAGCTTGGTCTCTCTGAGTTGCTGCATTTGCTCAGTTCCTCCTCCAGCAGCTGCTGAGTGAGGGGGAAAAGGCTGCTGATCCAGCTCCCCTTTGGGAAATGGATGCCAGGGGAACCATAGGGAAGTGCTATGCTGTTTAATTGCCAGAGCTGTGGGGATGGATAGAGCAGGGAGCTGGGGAGCTGGAATTTCCTGACAAGGCTGCATCACTGGGGTGCCCAACTGGTTCCTTCTTGAGGAGAGAGAGAGGTTTCTTCTGGGTTATTGGGTCTAAAAAGAACCTGGGGCAAAGATGGGTTTCCAAATAGCTGCTGTTTAGCCCTGGTTAAAATTCTGGGGGATGGTGGGCATTTGGGAGAAGGGGGAGAAGGCTTCGTGACTGGGCTTGTAGCTGGTTCCCTCTGGCTCTGGTGTTTGGTGGGGTGCGGCAAGCTGGAGCCCAGCAGGTGCTGAAGGTGCTGTGACTCTTGCCTTATCTCCTCCCAGATCGACATGCTGCAGGCAGAGGTAACAGCTCTGAAGACACTGGTGATCACATCCACACCTTCCTCTCCGAACCGGGAGCTGCACCCTCAGCTCCAGAGCCCTTCTAAAGCCGTCTTCAGGAAGGGCCACGGGCGAAACAAAAGCACCAGCAGTGCAATGGTCTCGGCTGCCAACCAGAATGTGACTCCAGAGCCAGTCAGTCATGAGTGCAGAGAGGTGGGTGAGGGCCTTTCACTGCATCGGCCGTGGAGCCACTGCTGTCACTGTGCTCAGGGACTTTTGCGGCTTCTGACTGGGGCTTCCTGGAGAGCTCTGCAGTTTCAGCGTTGGGAGAAGCTGCCTGTGCAGTCGTCTGGCTTGTTCCCTAAATTTATGCTGAGGCAGGCTCTGGAGGGTTTCCATTTTTGGAGGTTTCCCCTTCTGGGAAGTGTGTTGAAGGCTGCGTCAGGACAACTGTTAGAGGAAGCAGTTGAGGGATCCCTGGAGGGCATGGACTGATCCCGGAGTTACCACTGCTGAGAGTGGGTATGTCAGGAGCTGCTGAGCAGGAGCCGGTTGTTCTGTTGCATCTTGGCAATTGAGTCTACTACCTGTTCTGCTGTGATTTGCTGTTGTTTCTTTTCTCTACCTAGTTTGGCTTGGACACCGGGACACCTCCATCAGCTTGTAGGCTCTGCCGCTTGTTCTGCGTTCTTGGGCATGTCACTGTTCTTCCTCTTCTTTGCAGAGCATATATTTAATGAATTATATTTAATTCCTTCCTTGCTGGGAGGAAGTGGGTAGAGAAGCATACAAGCTATTTGTGAATATCTTTCAGACAAACCCTGTTTAATTCCCTTTGGTGATCCTTTGATAGTCCCCCTACCTGCTGTGGCCATGGGTGTAAGTAATGCTTCATCCTGCTAGCAGGATCTTTCACTCTGGGAACTTTCCACTAGCCAGATGTGTGCCCAGCTGTCCTGGGGAGAAAAGAGGAGGCAGCTTATGGCACTTGTTCAGGAAGAATGAAAATGATTGAGAATGTGGTGGGGGAATATATCTTCCTAGTGATTTTTTGGGAGCTACGGCCTCTGTTATGAAGAATTGTTGAGGGAACATGAAGGCACCTGGTCGCTCAGCTTGTGTGAGAACGTACGCAGAAGGGCCACTTGTGAAATTACTCCTCTCGCCAAACAGGACTGTGCTGGCAGCCCTGGTAACCTCTGCTTTTGGCAGTGGGTTCAGTGAGTGTGCCTCGGCAGCTTCTGCACAGTGCTCTTGTTGCTAGAGTTTGGATGAAATGCTTCGGGCAACATTGGCTGTAGCCATTGTCCTGAGACAGCAATAGCAATGAGAGATGAAGATCTTTAACTCTGTTCACAGGCAGAGTGGAACAAAGGCTATGTCAGAAAGCCAAAGGAAAAAAATCAGTTCAGTACCCGTGAAGGCCTGATGCACTGGTTTCTCTTGGTCAAGCAGGGAACGGTCCAGCTACGCTGGAAGCTGGACTCAAATGCAGACAGCTAGAAGCTGCTTTGAGGGCTGGGAAGAAAAAGGTTTTAATCTCTTTAAGGTCCTGTAACCTCTCCCAACGCTAACCGTTCCTCCAGTCAGAACAGAGGAGCTCTAAACCGAGAGCCCAGTTCAGTGAACCACTGGCTGCCCTCTGCCTACAGTAAGCAGAGATAACTTGCCTGTTGGGTGGTTCATTTTGCTGTTCTTGGCTCAGTCTCAGCAAAGCTCGTGTTGATGATCTTTGGATAAATGCTAGCTCTGTAAGTGACCTGCTTGTGAAAGATTTGGAGCTGTCATTTCTTTGTGTAGGCAGCTTCCACATGGTGCAGATATCCTGGGGTTTAAAATTCCAGGGCTACAGCTTCCGAAGGAACTAATAATTTTTTGTATCAAGGATAGGGTGGGTTTTTGTTGATTTCTATCTCTCAAATTCTTTAATAGCTTACGTGAGAGGTGATAAAAGGGAACCTGGCACTCAGAGAGTTGGTACTTGGCACTCTATGGAAGATACATGCCCCATCTTAAATTGAGCCTAAAAATGACACAAATTCCGTTCCCTTTTTGTACCTCAAGCTGAAGCCAAAAGGTGTGGCTTGTGGCCCTGTGATGTCTTGAGCAGCACACTTCATTCCCTGGAAGGGAGGACTTGAGACTTTCTTTGTATCTTCTGGTTTGTCTCCTGTTTTTTACCTCTCATTCTTGCCTGTCTCTCTAAACCTTTTCCTTCACTGTCTGTCTCTTCCTTTGCCCTCAAAGTCGGGGTTACCTGCTCTCCTCTCTCTGCTCCTTTGTCTCATCCCGGGGAAGGCTATCCACCTCACCTATGAACCAGGCTGGCAGGCCTTGGGAGCAGATGCTTCCTCATCCTTGCGGCAGGTAACCTTTCTGGACAGCACTGGGGAGGGGTGGGACCCATCTATCTGCCTCTCGCACTTCCAGCCTTTCAATTCTAGCTTCCTTTTATGCCAACCTCCATTTTTTTATTTCGTTGGAGTTTTTTTTTTGTTTGGTTTTGTTTTTTTGTTGTTTTTGTGGGTTTTTTTCTCGATTTATTTTTCCATCCCATGGCTTTGAAGCTGCCTCCTGCTACCAGGTGAGCAATCTCCGTAGCACGGAGCAGGTGTGCTAGAACCCAGACCTTTTTCAGCTTTGTTCACTCATGTTCTTTGTGTTGCTCAGCAGGGTTTCTTTAGGTTTGTTTTGCCTTTCAGCAGCTTTAACAGTATTTGCTGGCCTTTTCAGGAGATGCCCTGTCAGTCAGGTTGGTGATCCATCTGGGGGTTTAAATGTCAGGTCCCAGAGAGTCTCCAGGACTGAAATATTTTCAAACAGTTAGGGATGGAGGGAGCAGCCTTCATGTGGGCTCAGGGGATGGGAGCAAGCTCTGTCCTGGGTCCCTTGCTGCTGAGGAGTGATAATGTTTGCAAGCATTAAAAAGCAATGAGCAGACTTTAGAACGGGGAAAGCTTTCCTGCTCTTTGAGTTTCGTTTTGAGAGACCTCCTTATGTGGTATCTCTCTCTCCGCTCACCTTCCCTCTTCCTGCTTCTCTTGGACACTTGCTGCAGGTCGACTCCATTTTATTTGCTGAATTCCGAGCCTGGAAGGAATCTCCCACTTTGGATAAATCCTGCTCCTTCCTGGACAGAATTTACCGAGAAGATGTAGGACCTTGTCTAGACTTCACTAAGCAGGAGGTGAGTACTGAAGGACAAAAACTGCGCAGTCTGGCAGCACCGAAGTTGCGCCTTTACAGAGGTGACATTTGCACATCTGTAGCTGCAGTCCTTTCTCTTTGTTGCAGCTGTCGGAGCTGGTGCGAGTGGCTGTGGAGCAGAACACACTCACCATTGAGCCAGTTGCTTCCCAGACGCTGCCTGTGGTGAAGGTGTCTGCAGGAGAGTGCGGTGGCCCAAAGTAAGGAACCTTGCTTATGCTCCCTTGTCCTCTCCATGCTGCTGGTCTTTCCATACCGCCTCGTGGAGTTTGGCCAGGCCTGGCTCAGGCAGCTGAGTTGAACAGTTGCAAAGACTCAGCTGAGCATTCTCCTAGCCTGTGAGCAGTGATAGTTCAGCTCAGCTTTTGACGTGAGAAGGAGAATTATCTGAGCTTAGCTGATGTTCTGTGACTGTTTTGGGGGATAACCTAGTGATGTGTTAGTGCCCTTGGCCTGGGAAAGGTGGGTTGTTTTTCTTTTCCCCTTAAGGTAGGAACTAGTTTAATATTCTCTGAAGGTGTTTGTGCATAACCTAGGGTGAAAAGGGTTAAGTCAGAGCTACATTATCCCACCTTCTTGTGAGTTTTGAGCTCACCTTGCACTCCTGACCTTGCTGCTGCACCGGGTGGGTTTGAGCCTAGCTTAGGAGAGATCTCTTTGCCACGTGATGCTGTCACCTTGCCATCAGAACGGGGGATATGACTGCTCCAGATGAGGGTGTTCCTGTAACAGTAAACGCTGCTCACGTGAGGGCTTCCTACCACTCTCTTCTGCTTTTTCTGTCATCTCTAGACAAATTGTTCCATGAGCACTTATCAGGCCTGTTGCAAGAACAACCCATCCTGTGTTTATCCTTATCGGTTTCCTTTTGATTTTTTTGTGTCTTCACAGTGGCTTCCGGTCACAAATTGTAACGTAAGTGAAGTATTTATTTTTTAGTCAGTGATCAAAGATCTCTAATCCATTAACAAGTTACTAACTTAGTGCAATTTAGCAGCTTTGAGGCTAGAGCTGAACTAAGCTAACTTTTTAACTCTGTTTAATTGCCACCCAGACAGGGTGGTAAGGAATCTTGTTATGACTAATAAAGGACCCCAAAGAGATTTGTTCCCCTTTGTCCCCCCAAGGCAAAACACTGATTTTTATGCCACCTTTGGACATGCTGTAGAGCAGAAAAGAGAAAGCTGGGGTCCCTGCCTGAGCTGAGACCTACTTGTCTGTACCCTACTTTACAGACCTCAGTTGTACAGTTTGAAGAACCCAGACAGGCGGGGACATTGGCCACAATGTGACATTGCCTGTGTAGCATCAGAGCAAAATACTGGCCAGGAGGTGCTGAGGACAACTGGCTTTCCCGGTGGCGTGCCCGGCAAAATGTGCTGGGGTGTGTAGAGTGCTGAATGGCAGGAATCCGAATGCTGTGGTGAGGTTACTTCTAGCTATGGTCATGATAGCTAGGATTGCACCAGGTGGTACCAACCAAGCCAAGACGGACCATCAGGAGTCTTTTTTTTTTTTTTTTTTTTTTTTTTTTTATAAAGGGGGAAAAAAAATTGATTTTTTTCGTGGTTTCCACACAAACAAAAAGGGTCCCTCAGGGGGTTTTTTTTTTTTTTTTTTTTTTTTTTTTTTTCCCCATGGCAGTGCTCAAATTTGGGACCTCTTAAAGGTATCTTGTGCAGATGAAGGGAGGGACCACAAGCCAAAGTCCCCTGAAATTGGCACAAAGTCACTTCATGTGGCTTCAGCTTTGAATCAGGAGCCTAACATAAAGGCTGCAATGTGGCTTGTTTTGAGTTCTCAGCATGAGGAAATTCTGCTCAAAAGCTGGAATTACCTGTTTTGAGCCCAAGTTTGGTCGCTAGCCAGCTTGTATGCATCCCAGCAGGAAAGCTGATACACCTGAGCAGTAACTCCTTCAGCAAAAGCCTTGCCTGGAACGTGGAGGAGATGTGCAAATACTGGATGACATTTGTTATTCACTGCTTCAGCCTCACTTCTTTAATATTTTCTGTGGTTTTGTCTTGGGCTGTCTGCCAGGGAAAGGGTACAGCCTTGGTGTGCTTGGGCGTAGAACAATTCATGGTTCTAGATATTTAGCCTAAGGTCTCCTAAACTTGCTGCTTTCGGAATCTTCCTAGGATCAAAAGGCTCCTATCAGCCATGGGTTTGTTTTTTGGTTTTTTGTTTTTTTCCTTCATGTTAACTGACAGACGTCTGGCTTCTGAGCTCCCACTTCCATCTCTTGGGGATAGTCTTGAGGTTGTTGAATTGCCGTGCTCTGCTGTGTCACTAGATTGCTGAAGGCTGGAGTGTTTTTTCTTTGTCTGCAGGAAATGTGCTCTGAGTGGCCTCCCCAGGACCTGCAAGCACCGCATCATGCTGGGGGATTCTGGGAATTACTACTACATTTCACCATCCTGCAGGGCCAGGGTGAGTCCTTCACCTTCCCAGGGTGCTTCAGCTCTCCAGAATTGTTCCAAGCCCTGAGGTGGATGCGCTCTTGAGGCAGACCTCAAACTGACAGAACTGCGGGGCTTGAGTTTTTTCGTGCTCTCCAGCCCTGTCTCATGCTCCGGTGCTCTGCCTTCTGTTCCTTCAGGCAACCTGTCCTTCAGTGTGTTCGCTTTCCACGGTTTGATTCAGAACAGGGCTTTGGTTGTTTTGTTTTATTATTATTTTTAATTTTTAATTCTCTTTTGTAAAACACGGTAATTTTCTGCTCTTTAAATGCTGGCTCTCGTTACTGTTCCGGTACAGATCAGCAACTCAAATGGTTCTGAGAACAAGCTGTGCTTTCTTTGGAGGGAAGGGAGAAGGTGATTGATTTGTTAATGTTTTTGTTAGGGCTCTGATTCAATGGAGCATTTTAGAAGTTTATGCTTTCCCGAGTTGCATATCAGAAGAGCTGATCCTGCAACAGATGACTCTTCTGAGACAAAAAGTTGGTTTTGTGCCTGTTGTCTAATTTTTGTTGCTTGCACTAAAGTACTCCAGCGTGTTAGGAATGCCCCTGCCTCCCTGCACACATGCTTTTTAACTCCAAAGATTTTCATTCAGTTGGAGAACGAAGGAAGGAAGATCTCCTCTTTGAAGGAGGATCACAGACTTTTTTGACACATTAAATAGTGATTGCTTCTGTCTCAAATCTGCAGTAGGATGGACTGATGGACTTCCTGCACAGTGTGTATTGTGGGTGTCTTGGGATGGGGTTGCAGATGCCCAGGATTATGGCTTTTTTTTTTTTTAGCAACTTTCTTCCTGTCTCTTTCCATCTGGTGATATGTAGTACTGTTTCTCAGGTGCTGAACACTAAGAGCTGTCCTGCTGGATGCTGTGCAAGCCTCTTGAAAGGCAAAGCAGTTCTGTAGCTGACTCCTTTTTCTCTCTCTCCCACAGATCACAGCGGTGTGCAACTTTTTCACATACATTCGCTATATCCAGCAGGGCTTGGTGAGGCAGGACGGTAAGAGGAGACAGTAGCTGGCTGTGGTCGGGGTGCTGTCTGTGGGACATGGGGAGGAATTAGGACAGTGTGATAAAAATGGGGCCAGCTTGGGGTACCCTGAGCTCCCTGTGTCTTTGAGGAACAGTTAAATGGCAAAAGAGAGGCATGAGCAGGAGGAATAGGTGCAGCCATTCCTTGCTCAACAGCTTGTTGGGAGCTTTGCCCTGGGGTGGGGCTGGTAAGGGGTGACCTGATGGGTCTGTCCTGCTCCTGCTGGACCCTCCTGCATGTCTGCTTCCCTCACTTTGGGGATGAGCCTGGTGGGGCTGCGCTGAGAGCACAGCATAACATGAGGTCATGTCTAGCTGTGCCTTGCTTACTGATTTTTTTTTTTTTGGTGTTTTTTTTCCTTCTCTTCCCCACCCCCATTTTGCTTTGCAGTGGAGCTGATGTACTGGGAGGTCATGCGGCTCCGGAGGGAGATGTCTCTGGCCAAACTTGGGTTTTATCCCAGTGAGATGTAAGCAGAGGCCTGATCGTGGAAGTAAACTGCTCCTGTACGAACAGCTGGTCAAATGTAGCCTGCCAACAGTGCCTCTCCTGCAGTGGGCCTTCCTCCCCGCCTTCCTTCTGCCTGAAGCTGATCAAGGAGCGAGAAGCACAAATTCTACCTTCAGCTGTCCCACTTCTCCAGCCGTGACTGGAATGCAGCCGCTAAGCTACCCCCTGGGAGCTGGGCTGGCCCTGGCTGCTCTGGGGTGGCTGTCTACAGACTGTCCTCTATGGAGTCTCCTATATGCAGTGTATATCCAATTTTTTTTTAGACTTTTGTTTTTATATAGAGTCTGCTTTGTCTGAGGCCAGCCCTGTGCAAGGCAGGAGTCCTGGACCTTCTGTCTAAGCAAGCCTTTCAGGACAGATGCTGGCTGTCTGTCCATCTGTTCCACTCGTTCTTTGGGGTGGAGGGTGCTGTGCCCAGCCGTACACCGAGGTCCTGCTCCCCACTTGCTCACCTAATGGCCCGGTAAATGCCAGCAGCACGCAATAATTTTACAGAGAGCCATGAACAGCCTGTTTCCGAGTACTTCCTTGCTCCTTTTTAAAGGAGCCTGCACGAGAAGCTTTCTGCCAACTGAGTCACAAAGAGGGATTTGTTTCTGTTTTTATCTTGCAATTTGGCACTGGGTGATCCAGGGTGGGGGAACAGCCGGGGCAGAGGCCGGAGCTGTGTACCTGGGGCCTTTGGGCAGAAGAAAGCCAGCAGGGAAATTGTATAACTCGCAGCTGGCTGCAGCTTGGCTGCTGGCTGCAGGATGTTTTCTCCTGGTCTAGAGAATCTGCTGCAGTTGTCACAGGCAGATGCAGACCTTGACAGGTGACAATCCTTGATGCACAAGTCCCCTGTGGTGCTCCTAGATACAAACCTCCCCCCCGAACAGGTGCCTTTGAGCTGTTCCTGCTCGCAGGGTAGCAGTGCAGGCCCCAGGGTGGGTTCTTTATGTCGCCAAAGGCTGGGTACGGTCTTGAGGCCCCGAGATTTCCTCCCCAGTATTGCAGCAGACCTAGAGATGCACGTACGCTGGGAAACCTGGCTTCTTCTGGGGTGCTGTCCCCAGTGAGGAGATCTGAGACATCTTTGTGTGCGCATGAGGGATGAGGCTGCAGTTCCTGATGCCTCAGATGTGCTGGGAAGGATGGCACTAAAGCCGCTGTAAAGTGCAGGTGCTCTGTAGCTTGAGCTCAGGCCCAGGTTTGTTCAGAGCTGCGTTAAAGCCATGATGGTGTTCTGTAGCCAGTTTCGCCTTTTTTTCAGTAACTCTGAAATTGGCTCAGCCACCACCCATCCTGGGGGTTTTGTCTCAAGTGGCATTTCTGCTCTCTTGACTGGAACATCACCCTGTCCCTCTGCCATCATCGTAACTCTCATCCTAGCAACTTGGTGCCCAGAACCAGGTCACCATCCTCAGCTCCATTGATTTTCATCCTCCTGAGAGATGCTATAGCAGGAACTGTGCATCTTCAGTGGAAGAAAACTGAGCTGCTGTGGGTTTGTTCAGGGAAGGGAGGAAGAGGCAGAGAAGGCGAAAGTTTTGGTTTGGAACCTAATCTAAGGGGGCTCCTTTCCTTGTAGCCCTACTGGCCTACGGTATTGTTTGCCAAGGTTTGGCAGTTACGTGAAGCTTCAGTCCTCATCCCCAGAGCTGGGAGAACATGTTCCTGACAATAGTTCCTGGCTTTGAATCCACCTCCTTCAGCTCAGAGAGGGTTATCCAAACCCAAGTTGTGAACACCCCAGTTCTACTTTCGCTTCCCACGGCCGAGTGCCCCAGCTCATGCTGCTCGCCCTAGCTAGAGGAGCGTGTACCTCTGCTACTCTTCGCCAAAGGAATATGTTTCACATCCAGAGTAAAAGCCTGGGAAATACATCTTTGGGTAAGAGTCTGGCTGGATCTTGAGCTAGAGATAAACCTGCACCTCTTTTGGTGGTCTGCAGACTTGTGGCAATTTCACATCAGCTCTTCCAGAGGAGTTAGCTGCAGATTTCAGCTCAGGTAGATTCTGTCCCTGGCAGTTTCTCCTTGTGACTGTTCCCCCAACCTTTTGATCTCTCCGTGTCGTCCTGTGCCGTTCACTGCTACATTGCACAACCGACGTGGCTGCATTGCAGCACTGGGGATGAGATGCTCTCTCTATGGAGGAGACATTTGGGTTTGTGGGATTTTTTTTTTTTTCCCCAGTGACACTTTGTAAAGCACTTTGAGATGAAAGGAGTTGGAGAAATGCATTGTATGAGGTTGTCTTACATTGAAAACAAAGCAGAGAGAACAATTTGTAAATTAATATGAAGTCACTCCTTTAACAGCGGGATGGTTTCACCCTGCTCTTTAATAAAGGAAAATAAACATTTGCTATTAACCTCTTCAAAGGTCTGGCTGCAGTTCTAGGGTGGGGTTGGTTGGGGTGAGTGTGCTTCCCTTGCAGGAGTGAGCGGTCTCCCGCTTTCCCTCTCAGCAGGTGGAGGCAGAACTGTGGTGGGAGCCGTTCAGGTTGGGAAGCTGGGTCACTGTCTTCACAAAAATAATTTTTCTTCTTCTCCAGCGTTTAACTGTGGACATTGTCTTGGAAGATCTCTTCGCCATTGAGTCTTGGTGATGGCTGTGGAGGGAAAAAGCAAAATGTCAAAGGGCTTTGGGAAAGGAAACAGATACAGCCAGAGCAGACAAAGTGTTTCAAGCCAGAACTGGGGTCCTGTGTCTTCCCTACTCAGAGTGCCCTGAGACACTCAGCCAGGACCCAGATCTCTCCGACATCCTTTTCCCTTCCCATTCCTGTCTAAACGTGGGAGTTATTCCTCTGGTGGGATGAGCGGCCCCTCGCTGCTGCTCTGGGATTTCCCTGTCCTGTTCAGGTCGGTGAAGGTGCATGAGATTTTCCCTGTCTGGATTCTCTCATTGGCATTTGACATCGTGGTTGGGGGAGAGGAAGGCAGCACAGTTTCAGCAAGCGCCCTGAGGAAGGGACTTGCCGCTTCTGGGATGTGGAGAACCCCGACAGAGAGCAGCGACGCTTACCGAGAGGTCCCGGGCCTTTTTCTAAAATGATGTTACCATTTTTTCAAATGGTTTTTACCATTTTATAGGACAAGTTGTCAGCACACGGAGAAGGAAACCTGCAAAGCAGGAGCAGAGCTGGAGGCATCTGTCCGTCCTGCTAGTGCCCTCGCCGCCAGCGCTGGGGCAGGGCAGGGTGTGGATGATGGATGGATGAGGGCTTCGAGGAGGAGATGGTGGGCAGCTCCAGGGTCAGCAGCAGCTACGATGGAGTCATTAGAAGGGCTGTTCTCTTCCTGCCAACTCAAAGCTGTGTCTGTGCATCCCTTCCCTCATGGGTCCGGCGCTGCGTGGGCTGTTGGCTGTGCTCAGCTGGCTGGAAAGTTGTTTTGTGCTTTTCAGCTCCTCAGCTGTCCTGCGTTACACAGCGCAGTTTTGAATTGAGAGCTGTCTCCAGACTGCGATTTATTTTCTATTTTATTATCTATTTTTTTAAATTTTCTATTTTAT
>NW_010131625.1:816-1662 GCF_000699245.1 Pterocles gutturalis | reverse complement strand
CCCCACACCCCTACGACCAAGGTGGGTCCCACCACAGCACCGCTGGGTGTGGGTTTGTCGTGGTTCAGGCCACCACGCAGCCGCTCACTCTCAAAAATGTCCTCAGGGCCTCCAGAACTGTCCCCAAGGCCACCCCTAAAGTGTCCCCAAGGTCACATCCCCCCAAAATGTCCCCAAGGCCACCCCACACCCCTACAACCAATTTTGGTACCCCCCTGGGACCCCTCTTGGGATCGGGTTTGTCGTGGTTGAGGCCACCACGCAGCCGCTCACTCTCCAGAATGTCCCCAAGGACCCCACGACTGTCCCCAAGGCCACCCCAAAACTGTCCCCAAGGTCACACACCCCAAAAAATGTCCCCAAGGCCACCCCACACCTTGGCACCAAGGTGGGTCTGGCCACACCACGTCACAGTTGGGGACACGTTGGGTTCCTCTGTTCCTCGATGGCTTTTAGGGACACGTAGGCTCTCGTGTCACCCCCTCCCCAGCCCCGCTTTGTCCTTGTCACCTTCCCCAGCCCCGTTTTGTCCTTGTCACCCCCCCGGCAGGTACGCCAGCCTCTATTTCTGCTGCGCCATCGAAGGGCAGGACAACGAGCTCATCACCCTGGAGCTGATCCATCGCTACGTCGAGCTGCTCGACAAGTATTTCGGCAGCGTGAGTCGTCACCGGGGGGCTTGGGGACAATCTGGGGACATTCCTGGGGGTGAGATGGGGGAGTTGGGCCACTCCAGGGCCACCCCAGGGCCACCTTATGGGTCCTTGGCTATCCTGAGGTCACCCCAAAGCCACCTTGGGGCAATGCTATGAGTGCTTGGGCCACCTTGAGGCCACCAAGGCCACC
>NW_010131625.1:0-720 GCF_000699245.1 Pterocles gutturalis | reverse complement strand
CTGGGGCCACCTTGAGGCCGCCAAGGGCACTGCAGGGCCACCAAGGCCACCAGGGCCACCATGGCCACCCAAGGGACACATTATGGGGACTTGGGACATCCTGAGGTCACCCCAAAGCCGCCTTGGGGCAATACCATGAGTGCTTGGGCCACCTTAAGGCCACCGCAGGGCCACCAAGGCCACCAGGGACACCCCAGGGCCACCTTATGGGTCCTTGGCCATCCTGAGGTCACCCCAAAGCCACCTTGGGGCAATGCTATGAGTGCTTGGGCCACCTTGAGGCCACCAAGGCCACCAGGGCCACCCCAGGGCCACCTTATGGGTCCTTGGCCATCCTGAGGTCACCCCAAAGCCACCTTGGGGCAATGCCATGGGTGCTTGGGCCACCCTGGGGCCACCAGGGCCACCCCAGGGCCACCTTATGGGTCCTTGGCCATCCTGAGGTCACCCCAAAGCCACCTTGGGGCAATGCCATGGGTGCTTGGGCCACCCTGGGGCCACCAGGGCCACCCCAGGGCCACCTTATGGGTCCTTGGCCATCCTGAGGTCACCCCAAAGCCACCTTGGGGCAATGCCATGGGTGCTTGGGCCACCCTGGGGCCACCAGGGCCACCCCAGGGCCACCTTATTGGTCCTTGGCCATCCTGAGGTCACCCTAAAGGCACCTTGGGATACCTCAGGGTCACCTTTTGGGTCCTTGGCCTTCCTGTGGCCCCCCCA
>NW_010131624.1:0-271 GCF_000699245.1 Pterocles gutturalis | reverse complement strand
GGATGGGGCAGGGGGGCAGGTCTGGAGCCGTCCACCCCTTTGTCCTGGCGTCTGCCACGGGTGCCAGGGCCATCGTGTGCCATCACTGCCCACAGGTGGGTCTCACGGATCCGCTCTGTTCCAGCCCACCTGAGATTTCCATTTCTGCAGCTTCGTGGTGTTCTCCGGGCTCCTGCTCCTCCTCCTGCGAGTCTGGTTTTCTTTGGGAAGCCTGTTGTTTGACCAGCTCCTGGAGAGTGTTTGGATGGAGATGAAGGGTTTGTGATTCCTG
>NW_010131623.1:0-5133 GCF_000699245.1 Pterocles gutturalis | reverse complement strand
GCATCTGGGCCAGCCCCCACCCCTGCTGCCCTCCCCCCTGCTGCAGCGGTACCTGGAGCACCTCTTGCTGTCCCCCCCACCCCAGCTGGGCTACGAGGAGGCTCTGCTCAACCCCTACTCCTACCACAAGGTAAGCCATAGGGGCGAGCCTTCCCTCTGGTGGAAACGTAGAGATGGGCAGGGGGCTGCTGCATGGCAGCTGCGAACTACACCCTCCTTCTGACAGTGCTGGGTGTCCCCAGCTCTGGGGTGCTCTGCCATGGGGTGGTGGGGGCCCTGCAAGGTTTAACCATGGCAGTTCTGTGCTTTGGTTGCAGTTCGGCTACCAGGATGGCTCTCACCAGCTCCCCAGCAGCTCAGCCCGGCAGAGCCCCGAGACCCCCTCACTGCTGGGCAGGGTCCCTGCCCAGGCCCTTTTTGGGGCTGGCCCTGTGTCCTCCTATGGTGGGCAGCCAGGAACGGACGGGGGACATCTCTTCCAGGATTTGGGCATGCTTTCCCTGCCCAGAGAGAAAGCCATCCGCCCAGACCCTGCCAGCGCCAGGCTCCAGCACAGCTTGCGGCTCTCCGGTGACTACAGGGACATGGAGGAGAGGGAGCAGCCAGCGCCCCTGTCTGCCCAGCCACCCCCTGCACAGACAGGTACCATGTCCTCCATACAGGCACTAGCCCTCACCCTCATCCTGTCCCCACAGCCATGTCCCTCATGCCTCAGGCTTTCCCTCTCTTTGGCTTCATGCCCACAGGCAGCACATCCCCCGACCCCAGCTGCTGTGTCCCTGCCCTTGGTCCCCACACGGATGCAGGACATCTGACCTGATGCTATGTCCTCTTGCAGATGCTGCCCTGAAGAGACTGGCCTCTTTTTTTTGCGGCCGGGGCTGAGCCCCCAGCAGCGGAGCAGCCTCTCCACCCTCTTCCAGCTGCTCCAGAGCTCTGGTGAGCCAGCTGTGGGGAAAGGGCGGGCAGGGGCCGGCAGCAGTGGGTGCCAGCACGCCTTGTTTCGGGGTAGGGGGTGTTGTCTCAGGGCGGGTGCTGCAGGAGCTCTGACTTTCTCCTTGCCAGGTGTTGCTGGCCCCGAAGTGCCCACAGCCAAACGGGTGGGCTTGCAGCAGGGTGGTGCTGGAGGAGGTGCCACAGTGCAGGTGTGATGTGTGTGCTTGGGGGGGTGGCAGTCCCCCAGAGCTCTCCTTGGAGGTCCCAGCTCCTCCCTTTCCCTCTCTCCAGGTGACAGAGGGGGACATGCAGCGTGCAGATGAGCCAGTGCCCCCTTCTTCCACAATGCCACCCCCCAAAATCCTAGCCAGCAGCACCCCAGGGGATGGGCTGAGGGACAGGGCAGCATCCTTGCCACCCCCCCGAGCTGAGCCGCAGCAGGGGCACGGGGGGAACACACTCAGCTCGGGGAAGCAGATCACAGTGGAGAAGAAGAGCTACATGGAGGCGAAGGACAGTGGGGCACAGCGGAGCACACGGCCACCGGATGAGTATGGCTACATCATCACGGACCAGAAGTGAGAGCCGGGGTCGGGCAGGGGAGTGTGCATGTGTGGATGGGGTGTATCCCTCCAAATCCGTGGCTGGCTGTCACAGCTCTCATGTGCTTGGCTGAAGCCTGTTTGGATCTCCAGCGGGGTCATCTCCCCCATCTCCTTCACCCCACAGCTCCTATTCCCACCCCAAAGCCTTCCTCTCAGCCCACGCCAAGGCTAGAGCTCGCTGCTGCGGGACAGGAGGCTGGGACAGGCTCAGACAAGTGTTGGCACAACTGCCTCTGTGCACACTTGTGTGCAAGGGAGGGGGGGGTCAGCTCACCCCCATCACCACACGTCCCCATGCGCTTACCTCCTGCCCACACTGACACCCCTGCAGCCAGCACCGCCTTTGCTCTGCACACAGGACTGCCAGGCTTGTCCATCCCCCTTCCCGAGCCATGAGGAGTGTGGGCTTGCCCCTACCACACAGTCCTCAGCCTGCCACTGTCCCCACAGGCCCCTAGGGCTGGCTGCTGGTGTGCAGCTTCTGGAGCTCCTCGCCAAGCATCTGCACCTCTCCACTGCCAGCTTCATCAACATCAGGTGAGGGCTGCGGGGCCGTGGGGTGCTGCTGTCACAGCCACCCCAGGTAGGGGGTCAGGAGGGACTGGGCTAAGTTGGGGATGGGGTCTGCGCTTACCAGACTGACACTGTGTGCCCCCCCTCCCTGGTAGTGTCGTGGGCTCTGCACTCACTTTCCGCATCCGGCAGAACCCCCTGGCGGACGTGGCCAACCAGGCTGGTGAGTTGGTCAGGGGTCCCCCGGTCCTGCCCCCCTTTCCTTCCCTGCCAGCTGTGGGGTGCCCTTCCCAGGGGCTGGGAGAAGGGGACTCCCACCATACATCCCAGTGCCCTTGGCTGAACTAGGGAGCTGGCGTGGGGTGAGCGGCTGTCAGGGATGTCCCTTGGCCCTGTCTCGGGGGGGTTTATTGGGTGGAGGGAATGCACCCCTCTGATCATCTCCTCTCCATCCACAGAGCAAGTGAAAGCAGAGCTGGAGGCAGAGCTGGGCCTGAAAATTGTGCAGACAGGAGTGGGAGAGGTAGGAGTAAGGCATGCCTGTCCCTCGGGGCTGGGGCTGACGCCAGGTATGAGCGTGCTGTGCCCAAGCCCAGAGCGTGGGTGTCTTCGTGTATGAGCAGTCCCCGTGGGTCTATGGGGCAGCTGGGGTGCAAAGGGCTCTGGGCAGTGTTTGGGCTGCTGTGCTGGCGACAGACTCGGGTTATCTGGGATGGGCCAGAGCAGGACTGCTCCAGTGACCCCCTTCCACCCAGCAGCATGCTGCTGCCCAGACGCCTGCGCTCCCAGGGCATTAGTCTTTTTCTAAAATAAAGGCTCTGCAGGGTTTGAAGGCAGTTTCAGAGGGTCTCCCGGAGGCTTTTCCCCCTCCATCCAAGACCAGGGGTGCTGCAGGGTTCATCCCTACCCTCTCCTCCCTCCAGCCTGAGCACCCCATCCTAGCTGTGGCCTGAGCACCCCAGCACTGGGCTGTGCCCCAAGACCACTGGAGACCACGGCTAGGCAGGCAAAATGCCATCGTGCCCCCAGGGACAAGCAGAGCAACTGAAGGCAGGGATGGAACAGGAGGCTCGAGCGGGGCTCCCCCTCCCTGTGCTCCTCTGGGGATCCTCAGAAACGATCTCCTAGGAGGGGAGCAGCGGCTGGAGATGGGGATCCGAGCCTGGGGATGGGAAGTGGTGCAGCACATCCCCAACCTGGGGTCCCTGTTTCCCACCCTCCTGCTCTGTGGTCGGAGCTGTGGGCAGGGAGGAAGGAAGGGGGGACCTTGGAGGGGGTGGCCTGGCCACGGACACAACCTGTCTCCATCAGCAACGTGTGGAGCGTCGCTATGGCAATGCCTTTTGATGTGGCAAGTGGCAGGAGCTGGGAGAGATGGCAAAGATGACAGAGATGGGGCTCAGGGGAGGCTGAAGCAGCTTTGCGAGCCCTCTTCTGCACAGACATCCCCGGTCCAGACCAGCTTGTGCTTCTCCTTCATCCCTCCTGGGCTCTGAACTCACTGTGACTGGTGCAATATTTGGGGAAGGAGGGATGCAGAGAGGCAGGGGTCAGCAGGGCCCGGGCAGGCCTTGGGAGGGAGGTCCCTTCTGTCCCCCCAGCCCTGCTGACACCTTCCGACATCTCCAGGGGCTGCAGGGCTGCTCCTGCGTGGGCGCCCCAGGGAGCTGCGGGCGGCTGGCCCTGCGGGCAACCCTGGCTACTGCCAGAGCAGCCCTCAGGCGCTGGGGCTGAGGGGGCTGGGGGCAGGCAGCAGTGGGGACCCCTGGGAGGGGGCATCCCCAGGCTATGATGCTGATGACATAGGTGATGATGATGCGGTGTTCCCTCGGTAACCTCATCAGGCTCGTGGCCAATGGGAGGCTGTGTCAGTGAGGTAATGCTGGGTTCTGGTGCATCATTGGGCACAGGGTATTTGGTGGCAGTGATCCCCCCGGATCCTTGTGCTAACCCAGGGCCTGGCTGGGGGGATGGGCAGCATCCTGCTGGCCAACAGCTCTGGGACAGGGCCCAGGGGGGTCTCGGCCTTGCAGGGGATCTCATCCAGCAAGGGCTCAGCACCATCCTGTCCAAGTGTGGGACTAGGACAGATTTGGCTGCAAGATGGCAGGGGCTGCTCTGTGGTCCAGCTGGGGACAGTGATGGGGAGGACCTGTCCTCTAGCCAGCGCAGCAGGGATGGGACCAGCTCTCTGGCAGTGCCAGCATGTCACCTGCTGTGTCCTGCCATGGAGCAGTGGCCACAGAGGAGAGCCAAGCCCCATTTGGGGAAGTCCCTCGGAAGCGGAGATTGCTGCCCTGGACCCAGCAGTGCATTGGCCCATCCTTTGCCATTAACATCTTGGGCTGAAACCAGATTGTTGGCCTCCGGGTGGCTAGGAGCTCATTGAACCCATGCTCCCTGGGGCTTCTGCCTGCCTGGCACAGGGCAGCCCAGGCTGGGGCTGCCCCTGGGAGCTGGGGAGCAGTGAGTCATTGCTGCCTGGGCTCAGCCAGGCTCTGCACCCTCCTGCAGCCCCAGGGACATGGGTGTGAGCAATGCCCCCTGCGACACACAAGTGGGTGCACCAAACCTCACCCCAGTGACACCAGCTCTTCCCCAGCTGAGGGTGCAGCCCCAAGTGCTCTTGCTCTGGTTTAGCCTGTAACCACCCCAAATGTGGTGCAGAATGGGGTCTCTGCCCCGCCACCCCCATGCATATGCCCACTGCTAATACTCACTTGGCTCTGCCCCCAGCGAAATGAGGCTGCTGCCTACTCGCGCCCATCCCGCTTCAGGGATGGCTTCCACTCGGTGCTGCTGACCTTCATCGCGCTGGCCTGCGTGGCAGGTATCGCCATCGCAGCCGCTGCAGCCTTCTGCCTCCGGCGCCATGCCAAGCAGAGGGAGAAGGAGCGCCTGGCTGCCCTGGGGCCCGAGGGTGCTGCTGACACCACCTTTGAGTACCAGGTAGGACCCCACAGGATGCGGGACCCCGTGGGATGTGGCACTGCTGTGTCAGCATTGCTCGAGGCGCACAGGGCTGCCCCCAGCAGTGCTGCAGCCGAGTGACAGGGCTCTCGCTGGGGTCCCCTAGGAA
>NW_010131622.1:0-217 GCF_000699245.1 Pterocles gutturalis | reverse complement strand
GCACCGCTGGCCAAGAAGCACAGTGGTGGAGCAGGATTTGGGAGGCAAAAAGTGTGCTTGTCATCGACACGTGTCATACTTTGGAAAATACCCCAGTGGTACCACACATCACTTCTTCTTCTATCTTCTATCTTCTTCTAT
Organism: Pterocles gutturalis; assembly: GCF_000699245.1. Lineage (NCBI taxonomy): Eukaryota > Metazoa > Chordata > Aves > Pterocliformes > Pteroclidae > Pterocles > Pterocles gutturalis. Next base: position 76 of record NW_010131622.1, on the reverse strand, counting down.
CTTCTTCTGTGCGTGTCTGGTCCTGACCCTCGCTCTTCACGCTCTCACCCTTCAGGAAACAGGCACTGCTTGGCCT
>NW_010131621.1:0-19082 GCF_000699245.1 Pterocles gutturalis | reverse complement strand
TTCTTCCAACACGCTCTGCCTGAGCTGTTCATAGATATGGTGGCTTCTCTTCTTTAGAAATGTTTTGTCCGAGTGCTCTGCCCATTGTTTGAGACATAAACATGGATGAGCAACATCATGGAGGGGGGCGGAATCCGTCTCTGACAGTAACTGAAGCTGATCATAGGGTTAACAAAGAGAAGAAAGAACCAATTCAACATAGATAAAATTTAACATACACAGTAAGACTTAGATATAACAGATTCAATCACTATATTGTTAATTTAATGAATAAAGAGCAAGTAAGTTGGCAGTGCTAGAAAAAGTACAGAAATAGACCCAGCAGACTTAAGAGTAAAGAGAATTAAACACCTCACTTCAACAACATATTCATCCTACTGAAGTTCTGGGATCAGGAATGCTGATCACTTGTTGCCATTCTCCTGGAACCTTTTTTTCTGAGGCAACATAAGGGTCCTGAGGACCCTGCCAGCCCTGCATGTCCCTGCCCAGACCCCCCTCACCCTCCCCTCACGCCCAGGGACCAGGTCCCTATTTCACCCCGCCCTTTCACTAAACTCTTGGCTCTGCAAAAAAGCTGTTTCCTTAGCCCACAGAAGTTGCACAACATTTTCAGTCTGGTGCTGTCATGCTCAGGCTTTGCCAAAGCTTGACTGTCACACACCAGATGCTGTATGCAGCCTGATGCAAACCACCATCAGTTTGTGGCAGCTCATTAATGAGCAATGTCTCTACTGCTTCCTGCCGTCATCTAAAACTGCAATATCAATAGAGAGAAAGATTTTTGAATAGGGTCAAGAAAATATAGTTTCATCTTTTCCAACTACTAGCTAGTGGAACAGAGATGCTAAAAACAGAATATGCAAGATCTGATCCCTAGTCTGTGTTTTGGTAAACGAAACAGTCCAAGACTTTTCTTTTTTTCTCTCTCTGAGATCGAGTCCTACAACAGATCTCCTATTTCGAGCACATCTGACTACATCTGGTTTACCTGCCTGATGAGAATTGGCTCTGCCCTGTTCCATTCCATGAACTTTACCTGAGCATTGTTTAAGGAGATAATATTAGTAGGCAGAGACCAAAACAAGCCTGAGAGTATGCTAATAGTTAAATAGTACGGATTAACATATACCATAGCTAAAGTCTTGCCCTGGGCTCGTATAAATTATTTGTACAGGTGCACCTATGAAGCCCTAGGAAAATTTGTAAGTGGTAAGTATGATTCTTTCTGTCATTCATTTTGTTACACAGTCCTCTTTTCGGTTCACTTCTTACCACTAGTTAAGAAACACATCATGATTTTTAGGGGAAAAAAAAGGCACATAGCAGCAACAAAATAGCCACAAAATGGAAAGTGCACATAAGCCTTGCTCCACCTTGTATGCTGCATGAGATCAGGGGAATGAAAATTAAGGTAAAAGGAGAGAACAGATCAGTCTTACGGTAAAGAAGGGTAAGAGATTACCCAAAGAGGTTGCTTTTAATGATCACACTGAAAGAAGCTACCCTATGTACAAATGGTGTTCAGACTTTCCCTGTTGCAGCCAAGAGAGTTCACAATAGAGAACAACCTTGCATTGATTTTTTTCTCTTAATTATTCAGATGCATTGGAAATAGATTAACTGCATTTGTTCAATATTTATTGTTATTTCATCTGCCTTAAAATCTGAAGTGTGAGAAATCTGTCAATTGTGGTAAAGATCTATTTTTAGCACAGTTTCTGCACTCTCTGCTGCTGAAACACAGCTGTGTAACTGTCAACATTCTCTAGTGGGTTACCACAGATATCCATAAATCATGCAGTTATAGTGCATCCCTCAAAACTTTATGACACGTAGGGATCAAAGAAAAATTTGTCATGCAAAACCTTGTGTTGTCTACCATATCCTCTGCTAAACATTTTGGAAAATGGAACAAAAATTTAGCTAGTTAGCATCCACATCAGGCAAACAGGCTGTCCGCTTGTAGAGATGTTTACTTCCAGTCCTTATCACCCTTGCTTATTCTGATGTTCAGATGGCTTAACAATACTTAAATTCTCCTGAAGTGTACAATCCAGTGAAAAATAATTATTTCGCTGTTGCTGCCCTTGTGCAAACTTCTTGTGGAGACTTACTGTGCTATTGTGGAGAGTTTTTGTCTCTTCTTTCCGAGTTGCACGTGGAACTCCAAGGGTCCATAGCTGTTACTTCCGAAGCATGCTCCCTCTGATATCATCAAGTAGTTAAATCACTTGTCCATTTTAAATGTGGAAAAATTAATTTTGTTCATCTGAACAGTGTTGTCTCTACTACAGTTTCTCAGAAGAGTACTCTGATAGGTAGGTTTTGTTGTGTTTGGGAATCTTTCTCCCTTAGTGTTTCTTGTTGAAGTGATTCCAGTGAAAATAAGCATGAAGTAGATGACAAAGTACAATTTCCTTATTTGTCTTTAGGGTACTAATCTGAGGTCTGTAAGAAGTTCTTAGACTAAGATAATTAATGTTTAAATACTTGAAGTGGAAAATCAGCACATGTCTACCTATCCAACATTTGGGGTACCCTGAGTTTTCCTCTATGCTCTTTCAAGTTGCTCTACAAGACAACTGTAGGAAACTGTCCTGCTCTACTGTTTGTGACACTGTCAAACATACACTGCCCTTCTGTGTTGTAGTGTAGTTGTTGCACTTAAATTGATGGGATGAAGAACAATAAGATTTAATGATTGTTCTGATTTATATCATGTAACTTTTTGAAATTTCAAATGCGTTTAGCCTGATTCTTTTTTTTAGCTCTCCCAAGAAGACCATGATTTCCGAATTCCAGTATCCTTTCTTTACACAAGACAATAGAATAAAACAAGAACAAGTATCAAAGCAAGTACTAAACAGACCTTTAAGAGCAGGTCTTCCTGAAAATCTTCACTGTTAAAAGCATAATAAGGCATAAAGCACCTTCTAGGCTCTTCCTTGCAGGAGCAATAACAAATTTTTTCAAGAAAATTTCATTGGGAAAAATCCTTTCAGGTTCATAGAAAGGGATAATTTTTTACAAAATCTCACAGAAAATGGCTTTGAAACAATGCATGAACAAAGTTTAGTATGTAAACAAAATTAAAATAATTACATTTCTATAGATCCGGAATATGTTAATGCTATTCACTCATACTGGAATATTTAAGTCAGGATATCCCGTGAAGCTAAACTGCATTGTATTACTTGAGTGTCAAGAAAGTTTAACTATTTAGAATCACTTGACAATTTAGCTTCCGAGTGAACATAGAAAACGGGGGAAGTAGAGTGAAATCTCACTCACCATACTTCCTTGAGTTCTTTCACTATGGTCATTTTGAGGTCATGTGTAGGGGGTAAAAAAAATTCATTATTCCAGAGTTCATTTATATGATTTGCTGTGTGAAGTGTCTTAAAACTATGAGATGTGAGTTCACTCCTGAAACAATTGTCTTTCTCATCTGAAAATAAGGCATATTTCATGTTAGCATTATTCTGTATTGCTACTTAATGGATTTGCTATAACAAAATGACTAGTGGATGTAGAAAATTTAAGATTTTTAAATGTTCTTAAAAGAACATTTTTTTTCCCCAGAAGATTGCTGCAGTGACTGATCTTATTTCCTAATGCTTCTAGAAAAAGTTCTCTTTTAATATACTAGGTAAGTCATTTGTAAAGGCAAATATTTTAAGTGTATCTACTGGTACAACACAGATGCAACATCTTGAATATTTGCATTTCTTTTGTGAAAATCAGGTGATCACTTAGTGTTCAATTTTACCATACTTAATTTAGAGAACTATGACAAAAGAACGTGGTCTCACTTTTTGAAAACCTGTATTAACTAGTGAATATTACTAACAAGAGTTCTCTAAAAATGTTTTCAGATAGTTGTGTATAACATGACGCCACCTAGACATGCTCCATAGACCTGTGACTATAAGCAAGTATTGTAACTCTTGAATGTTCTATTTTTTGTGATCCACAGTGTCTTTTGTAAGTCTTTTTCTATTTAAGTAAAATGCTTCATGAATCAAATAATATTGGTCCATGAATATTTTAAAATGTTTAGGCTTGTAATTCTGTTATTAGGATTGCTGACACTTAGCTCTTGAATTTGTGCAAAGAGGTCATTCTCACAGAAGAGACAGTTTTTCTATAGCTGCAGGTGGGGATTCCATACTTCTGCTGTTCTGTTTCTAAATCATCATCCCAAAGTGAGGTATAGCCAAGGCAGGTAGTATCCCATGATGGAACTAAAGAATTTTCAGTAAAGGTGCAAGTCCAGGCCAAGCAATTCTTTAATTGCTTGGCAGCAGCCTCTAATTAACATTCTAACATACACTATAGTTTCTATATTTTACTATGCAAACAGGGTATAGTTTGGAGGAAAACAAAAAAAAAAAATGTAATTTTGAAGCTGCTTTTCCAATTTTCTTATTTGGAGAACTGTCACAAATCTGCAGGTGCCTAAATTTTTTAGTCAGATATGTTCCCAGTACACAAACAGTTTCATTAGAATTCTTGAAAGAAGGGATCTCTCTAGTGGTCTTTATGGATATCCCAGGAAAAACATAGAAAATGTAAATAAAAAGCCATATTCAGAATATTTTCAAACTGTGCATCATTAATTTCATTTTAGAAGGAAACTAAGCTGTTGAGAGATGTTTTTCTAATGTTTATAAAATGTTATACGGTAAAGCCCAAGGCTGAGGGAGCTGGGTCTCTTTAGCCTGGAAAAGAGGAGACTGAGGAGTGACCTAATCAATGTTTATAAATATGTAAAGGGTGAGTGTCAGGAGGATGGAGCCAGGCTCTTCTCTGTGATATCCAGTGATAGGACAAGGGGCAATGGGTTCAAGCTGGAACATAGGAGGTTCCACTTGAATATGAGAAAAAACTTCTTCACGGTGAGGGTGACAGAGCACTGGAACAGGCTGCCCAGAGAGGGTGTGGAGTCTCCTTCTCTGGAGACATTCAAAGCCCGCCTGGATGCGTTCCTGTGTGACCTGATCTAGGTGTTCCTGCTCCAGCAGGGGGATTGGATTAGATGATCTTTCGAGGTCCCTTCCAATCTCTAACATTCTGTGATTCTGTGAAGTCTTTAGATTTTGTGAGCATAAGATGGTAGGATCTGGAGGGTGGGGAGAGCATTATTTTTTTTACCAGAACAGAACACCATTTCCTGTGCAACTATCTGTGTCCCTCCTTCTTAGTGTCCAAATTAAAAATATCCAGGATAATCAGAGAATTGTAGTTGTGACGTCCATCCTTTGGCTTGTTATTAGATCCTTTTTTGTTTTTGGGGTTTTTTTGGGTTTTTTTTTGTGACAGTTTTGTTCTCGGGTCTTATAAAACTATGCTGGAACTACTATAGCTAACTGTGCTAACTACTGAGTCAGTATTACATATCTGCAAGAGCTGAGCACAGAGATACAGAGTGAGAAGTTTAAGTCCATTGCTATGAAAATAAGGAGATAAATGCAAACAGGAAGGTTATGCTGGCTAAATACAGTTAAAAGACAGAGGTAGTGCCTCTAGACTGTCAGTATTGTCAAGGAAAACAGTTAGCAGAGAAACTGCTAGAGGTAATTCTGCTTATCTGGTCTGGCAAAGTGTGAAAGTAAACAGATGTGAGTTTGACCTTTCTGTTGTAATTAGAGAAGACAATGAATTTTTATCATATCTCCAGGGTTAAGAATATTTGCATGGTAGTATCTGAATGTCTGGGGTCAGAGATATTTTACAGGTTGGCAACTGCATCACTTTGAAAGTCAGAGAATGATTAATGTGATTAACTAGCTATACAAAGTATAGCACAGCTTTTCAAATACCATGATTCAGTAGCAAGCCCCAATGTTCTGTATTTTTGGTGTTGGGTGTGTGTGTGTGTGTGTTCAACAGTCTTTAAGCTCACAGTTTGTGTGAGATTCTCTCTTTTCTTTTAAAAATCTTTCCCCCCCCTTTAACTTGTTTCTAAATAATGTGACTGAAATACTACAGCATGACTGTTAGAATTGTCATGGCATTTAGATTGTCACTTTATTCCTTGTAGTTTATAGTCTAAATCCAGAGCAGTTTAATCTAGTCACAGGTTTTGTAAATTCATTGGTACTAGTGCTTCATTAAGTCAGCCTATTCAAGAGAACAACCTTCAGCTATAGGAAGTCATCTCTTAATCTACAGTGCTTTGTTCATCCTCCTCCATTTGTTGTAACAAGCTATTCACTGATGTCGTTTCTCTAGTGAATAGGATAAAGGCTTTAAGACTCAGAATCTATGTTTTCTATTTCTCGCTTTGCCATTAACGTGCTGCATTATTTTACAAAGCTTTCTTAACTCTCTGTACCTTCTATTCTTTTTGTCTTGCCTGTTTAGACCGTAGGCTCTTAGATACAAAGCCTTTACCAGAACAAAGTCTTAATCTCTAGGCATTTTTTTTTCCAATGTAGAAATAACATCATTCAGTAACATCGGTTCTGAATGTAAAAACACTGGAACTGGTGAGGGATTTAATATTTATTTCAGTGTATGTGACCATGCTCAATGGAATGATTGTACTGTTCCACATGATAAAAGACTGAAAACATATCTGGAAGTTATATAGCTTTCTACTGCAAGCACTTACCATTGGAATTGAGGGAGATTTCTTATTTTTCACCATTTTACCAATAAGTATGATATGCATGACTTATTTTTGTCTGAGAGTGTGAACAGGAAAAGGCTTTAAGGGTCTACAAGTTTGGTGACATAATATATTTTCTGTAGTGGACCTCAAAAAGAAATAAAAATACAGTGTTGGTTTTCTAGGTTCGTTTAAAACATTTGTTGTGGAAGGTAAGGTACTATAAAAAAATAAATAATTAGGTGGGCTGAATGGGGAAGTTTCTCATAAGTCACTCACAAAATGCTAAGAACATCTGTAAAATATGATCTCCCTCTGATCCTTCACTGGAATGTAGGAACTCAAAGCAGGACTGCAAGTGCATTTGGGACCTAAATTTTAGAATTTGTGCCAAGAATTAAAGACTGATCATTACAAATTATTGCTACATATCAGATAGTCAGTGCATACTACAAATACCATCCCATGCAAAGAGGCAACAAGACACGGAGAGAAACATGCAGCCTGGAGAATAAAGTTGCATCTATATCAGAGTTTTAGTTCAGCTCTTGCATTTTTAAAGCAAAGCTGAGCTTCTTGACCTACTGCACTTTAGTTCACATTATGCAACAGTCTCAGAGGGCACAAACTTAATTCCTTTTAGATAAAAGTTGATTTATTTTAGATAAAACTAAAGATAGGCTCTTGGAGCTCACCTAACACAATGCAGCTGCGAGCTGACATTCAGTCCTTAGTACTGTATCACAGGGCACCAATCCTAAGATAGATTTCCTGAATGCACAACTTCAGCACCATCTGTTTAATTCTACTGCACTACTTGATAAAGTAAATGTAGCCTCAGGCGCTCTTACGATAGGAACGATATTGACTTGAATCTTCGTACTGATTCTCTAAATTCAGCTCTTTCACTTTTTATTCTGTGATGATGTATCCATCACCACTGTTTTAAAAATGAACCACATATTGTTTAAGATGTCATCTTGACACGCTATGCTCACCGTACTCTGATTGTATATGTGGACTGTGTCCTTTAGAAGAGAAGTACTGTTCTGCCTTTTCTGAGCTCCAGAAGAGCTTAACCAGGCACTGCACAACTCTTAGGCTGAGCCTGAGTTCCAGGCGTGCATGGAAGCACAGTTGCAGGTCTCAGAGAAACATTCACACTGAAAGGAAAATCAGCACCTGAGTGTGGCAGCAAAGGAGAGAGCAAGTGATTTGGTTTCATTTTGCAGCTGAATGTGCTTCAGGATGCACAGCTACTCTTTGATATACCAGGTCATATTTCCTACCTTTCTCATTTCCTTTATCCCCAGCATCTCTGGCTAAACTACCAGATATACAGAACTTTTCACTCGTTCTTTCATCATTCGTTCCACATAATTTCTCATTACTTTAAATACCACTTTACCCACAACTTTATCTGAGAGGCTATTTTATCTGTGAAAATACCCCACCATACATAATTTTCTCCTTCTGATCTCTGTCTCCCACTCCCCACTACATGTTTTTTCCTCTTCCTCCCACTCTGTTGTTTATCTGCTTCTTTGTTCCTTCTGCTTTTCTACTCCATTGTATTACATTTCATGTGTGGGCAACAAAGTAAAATGACAAGATTTCTGATCTCCTGAGAGCCACTTTCACTTTCCCACCTCCAGACAGAATAGAGAAATCCAGCACAACAACAACAAACCAAGACAACCTGCCTGTACATCATATCATCACATTCTGACCGACTTTGAACTCCATGTAGGTGACTTTGAATTCCTCCAGCTACTCCAAGTACGAGATGTCAATAACCTTAGGGACAGTTTTAAAGATCATAAATTGGAGGACGAGTACTTGCCTGGAAGAAATACGTCATTTAGTTCAACTAGGAAGAGAAACATATGTCAGGTATTTGCCTCTACCTCACCCATTACTGATAGGAAAATAAAGAAAAATTGCTTGAAAAGAGCCAACAACTCGGATGCACTGAACAGTCCATAGTAGCCATTAATCAACTTTTTCTTACTAAGGTCAGGATACTATGATCAATTAACCAGAGAAAGAGCTTAAATCCTAACAATAGCCACTCAACCTGCACCCCTTCTGCCCCTCCACCCCCCCAAAAAAAAACTGACTGAAGAGGGAAGAAAGAGATTTATCCTTCTTTCCCATGGTCAAAGTGTGCCACAGAAAGTATGAAGAATCCCTTGAAAGGGATTGTGGCTGACCTTCTCTCACCTGCTTTTTTCAGTTGTCATTTATAAGTAGAGTGTAACCCCACAGCTTTCATCATCACAGACACAAGAGCACATTCATGTTTGTCTCTTAACATGTTCCATTGCTGTGTAACCAGCATAAAAGCATAAAGCACAACCATTATAAATGAGTTAGTGAGTTCTTCCTTTTTCTCATTTATTCCCTCTAACCACTTCTAATTCTTGGCAAACATGTATGTTTCAAAATGCTTATTTAAGAATATTTTCCAAAAGGCCCTTCTGTTCTTTTTAGCTAGGACCAGACTGGCATGTACGGAGGAAAAACATGACACCACCTTCTCCGCCAACAATTCAGATGGGAGCCAAAAGGTATCCTGCATTAGCACTTAAAGGAGACATATCTATTTAAAACTGATGAAAATGATGAAAGCGTTATTTTATTTCAGTTCATCTTCATAAGGGCCCTGTTTCTTAAAGATCCATACTGATTTCTGCACTGTAAAAGTCTCTCTACCTACTCTACCCTGTCATGTGTCTCATCTTCTTCAGCTTATTATACTATCCAGGATAACATGCACTACTTATTATGTTATGCTCAAAATCATATTATGTGCAAAAAAGGAAATGCACTTCATGTGTAAAGCCAAAATTTATTTTTATTCTAATTGAAATCTTACTAGTCTAATTAAAGAAGTGCTTCTAGTCCAGCTTTATTACAGAAAAAGACAGAAAAAAGGGAAAATAAAGAAAACACTACTATAGAGAGAAAGTCTTAATCAAAATAATACAATTAAAATTATTACACATACATTTTCTAGTTTCTACCCTTTTTCCTAGTATAATGTTCACCCTTCCACTGTCCCTCACGATGCTGATATTAATGGATTTTGTCTGTTGAGAGCAATACAGTGAGATCTCAATATCCCAAGTTCTTTGACAGAACTCTGATGGATGGTTTCTTTTGCTTTTGTTTTGCTTTTGCTTTGCTTTTGTTTTGCTTTTGCTTCTGTTTTTCTTCTTTTTTTTCCTTTTACTTTTTGAAGCAGACAAAGGATTCATTACAGTTCAGTTGCATTTCCAAAGAGAAGAGGTTATACCATCCCTTTTTTTCTGGCATAGTTAAGTTCCTCTCATTGTTCAGAAAACGGGCACTAGTATATTGTGGTCAGCCTTCACAATGTGTCCCTGCGCCCAGCTGTCCACCTGCTCACCAGCGTGGAACAAGGTGTTTGGTTTTGTCTTTTGGCTGTCTACAATATAGGTAGAAAATTCAGAGAGTAATGGTAGTTTTTTAAACTCCATAGTTCCTCTTGTTAACATACAGCAAAGAATATAGACAATTTATTAAAAGTGCATTATGCTGTGAGTACCATAACTTAGAGGCCCTTTCAGATCAGAAGAGAGATCTAAATCCTCTTGTTCCCAGAATTTCTCAGTGGGGACTTTGAGATGAAGAAGACGTTGAAAGTAAAGAAAATAGTTTTCTAGTGAGAGTTGTTGTATGAGAGAAAAATTAAAAAATACACATGTATGTCCCATTTTCTTTATCAAATCAAAGGAAGAGGAGCTGGATCATATTCACTCTCACCCAAATAGAGTAAAGCTGGGGAGGAAAGACAACATATAATTATGAAAGAAGCAGAGAAGAACACAGCCTGATAATGTGTCCAGGTCAGAGACAATGACACAGAAGGTACATCCACATTGCAGTCCCTAGGCTGACACCACTCTAAGTAAAATTCATCCAAAGCTCTGAACAACTTTATGTAACTTCAAAGTTAGATTCAGCTTTGAAGCTGGTCCTGCCCTGAATGAGGGTTCCCCACTCCAAATTAAATTATTCTATACACCATCAAACCTAACTTATTTTATGATTCTGTGAAGATAAGACACCCTGCTGAGATACTTTCAGACTCCATTTGGTAGACGTACAGTGCCACACTTTGATGTGTCCAATGTATTCACCTCAGGTCCTAGATGCTTAAGGGTCTGTCTTACCATGCACACCGTGGACACATCCATTCACTTGTCCAAATGTAGCAACCCTCTCTTTTTAGTTCAAACTACATAATTTCATACCTGCATCAAACTGTTTATCCAGGTCTCTTCTTTTTTTTTTTCTAGTTTCATGTCAGTTTAGTTAAATGATGATTTATTGTTAAAATGGTAGTTTCTAAACCATTTACTTTGGTGATGGTTCATTTATCCATCACAGTTTAGCAGAATCTGTGTATCTATCTTGACATATAATGGAATTAATTTGTTTTAGATATGACAGCCTAGTCCTGCCTCACCTACAGACTTTAGTATGCAAGATTTGTAAGCAGATGTCAAAGTAAATGTCAAAATAGCATTCACACTCAGTTGTAGAAAAAAGTTCATCAATTTTTCCAGAATTACACAGAGGGCGAAAAAAAAACCTACCTAGGGTTTAAAACTCCTCAGTAATAAAGATCTTCCCAGAATACCAAAGGTACCCATAAACACAAAGAGACATTTATCCAAAAAGCCAGGATCCTTTCTTCTCAAAGACATACATAACTTATAACTAAATAGAGGGTACCAGCCAGGGATCCCTTTCCAAAGATCGTTATTACAACAAAACTGCCATACACATAGCTTGTAGCACACCAGAATAAGTACAAGGTATGCTTACATCATTCAGTGAAGCATAAGACAGGCAGAAAATGAACTCCGTAACGACAGCCACATACCTCTGTCAAAACTATTTCCACACCCAAGCTAATTAACGTACCCAAGAAATAATATTAACTAGCCCAATTACTTCACTACACTCATTCTGTTGCTACATGCATGACACTATGCTTTATCAGCTTTCAGACATATTAGTTAATTGTCATCTGGCTCATGTACATTTAACAGAGTACAGCACTATGTTCAGTACATGAGTGCATACCTATGGAGTCTTACCCAGAAGTCTATTGGCTGTTCAAAATAGCACTATTGAATTTAAACTCTTTTGTGTTGGTTAAGTTGACCTTTTTCTAATTCTTGATTTCAGTGTTAATATGATGTTATTCAAAGTATGAGAGCCTATGGATGCACCCAGTCACTTTTATATGCTGCCTTATTTTTATTCTCAAGCCTACAACATGTAAAAAACTCTAGATTCAGACAGAAATTTTATAAAAAAGAAGAATAAGTTAGAAATTATCAGCTATCTCTAAGCCTTCCCAATAATGAGAAGAGATTTATTGGGGAATAGCATTCTAAACGTTAGTAAAAAGCAATATTTTGTCATTGTTGCCATGGGCACTTGTAATGTATAAAACCTACTAATTGTATTCCCAACTCTCCTAGCTCCTGTACTAGGTAAGTCATGTTCTACCTAGACTAGAATGTTCTTAGCTTCAGTATTCTTAACAAATTCCTGGTTGTAGTTGAAGAAGTTAAATGATACTTCAGGTCAGCCCCATAAAGGGGAAAATAAATGGGAAGGTCTCCTTCTGAGAGTGATGGATAGATTTTTTTCCAAAAAGAGCTATTCGGGAGAAAAAAGGGAAGTACACAGAAGCAATTGTTGCAGTTGGCATAGAAGCAGTCAGTCCCACTAGTGGACTTCAGTAAAAAGGTTTTTCCTGGCATCAAGATCTCACAAGAAAGTGGTCAAGTTTAGAAAGAACTATCTGTATTCATAGCAGCAGTATGCTTCTGAATCCTTCTCTCTTTTCTTCATATTCAGTTCCATAAGACATAAAAAACTGTCTGCCTATGACACAAGCCAATCTTGTTTCATAGAGTCCAGCTCACCATCCTTCCAAATCAAACAAGATAAATAGCACATTTTAGTGCATTATATTTATTTGTATATATTTACATATTTAGTACCCTATATTCTTACTATTTTTTCAGCTTTGTCTTCAGGTTTCTATTGTCTAATCACGGACATTAAATCTTGAAGTCTCCTGCTGTGCACTGGTCTGCTAAATCAAGGTTTTAATATTTTTTGAACTTTGTATTTTAAAAAAAAGTTATTATTGAGAAGGAACCAATAGTTCCATAAAATCAGAGGCACCTTAAGTAGAATAAAATGGCCTTACATAAAATGATTTTGCAAATAATGAGAAATAGATTTCTATGTCATTGAATACTTACTCACAGATTAAGGAAAACTTTGTATAATAAATAAAATTTTATTACAACAGTTCAGCCTCTTATTCTCATAACAGAATCCTAAGACCTGTAAATCCAAAATATTTTGCTGCTATTTGCACAGAAAAATTCTGTGCTTTCCAAAGCATCCCAAAATGTCAGTCATTTTTTCTCTTACCCATTTTGGGGGCTTTTATCTCTTCTTGTCTTAGTTATTGCACTAAATAAAGAGAACTTAGCACTTGAGGCAGGCCTGACTGAGCAGCAGGCACAGGCGTGTGCCTCACAATCGAACATTATTCTTTATCTCTGTGGTGTATCATTATCCTGGTTCATTCTTCAAGGTGAATGTTCAGTAAATGTTTTAATAAGCAGGGAAGTAGGGTGGACTTCAATCTTTTAGAATGACAGAAATCATACTTCGGGTATGGTAACAAGGGACTTAGTTTTTTGGGTTTAATTGACAAATATAAGTCAGAATTTTTAAAGCATCTTGTACCATGTAGAATTACAGATATTTCTAGCGCATTGGATTGGAAAGTTTTGTGGTTATCAGCTATGCTTTAGAATACAAGGAGAAAATACCATTTTCCTTAAACTCAAGGACATACTGCATGTAAGTGTGCAGCTTATTGATAGCCCAAACAAACTACAACAATTTGCTATATCTTGTTATGTAGTTGATGTAATACAGCAATATATGATTGATGATAAGACACTTCCATGACAATAGCCCCTATACTTCTCTAACAATAAAAACTGTTTAATAACAATCAACTCTATTAATCAAAACTGGATGTGCTGGTGAGGAATAATCTGCTCACTCTAACTACTAATGCTGTCTAACTGCTTTTTTTGTATCATACTTTGGACGGTTTATAAACCCCTACACACATGCATACACCCTTATTCACATCTTTGCCTCCACTCTCTTAAACAATTACAGGCTTCCTATTTTTAAAAGTAAACATAAAGAGATTATTTGCCAAATTCTCCCTCATATTAGCTTAAAAATAAGCAATTTTGGTATAAAGTACTACTTAAAGCCCTTATCTGTGACCATCTACCAGCTTGTAGCAATATTCAGGTAGACATCGACATAAGTGGGACGATCTCTTGGATTTATGGGTTTACTTTACTGTTGTAAAGATAAAGTGAGTGAATGCTTTTTTCTTTTTTTTTTTTTCTTTTTTTTCTTTTTTTTTTTTTTAAATTGTGTCATTTTGTATTCAGGACTTAAAGTCTGTTGTGGCTCTTTCCTAAGTTTGGTCACATTTTGCACATTTTGCAAAATTCAATGTCTCACATCCTGCTCTTGAAAGAAAAAAACACTGGAGGAAGTGTAAGTATCCTTTTCCAAGACAGGTACCAGAGTGAAGGCAACACGGCAAAGTTCACTAAGCAATGCGTGCACTACCAATTCTTTTTCACAAATCATTTTTTGGAATGGTGGTGTGTAGTTTACACATACTTTAATCCTCCCACGAATGCAAATATTAAAGCTTTCGACACACATGAGTTATGGTCTCAGAAAAAAAAAAAAAAAAGGATAAAAAAAAAGAATGTGGCTTTCAAGTTAAAGAACATTGTTGGTATATCAGAAGTACAATGTGCTAGTAGTATTGGGAATAAGCAGCTGAGATCTGCTGAGGAACACACTGAATAAAATTGTAGTTGTAATTATCAAGACAAATAACACCAGATTAATAAATCACAATAACAAAACTATGTCCCTATAATCAGAATACAATGACATTGTTAATTAAAGGAAGAAAACAAAGAAACTAAAAGCTAAAGATCTCAGTTTGAATGCGTCAATTTAATTCTATTGAATCCTTCGGGCTTTGATTAATTAGCACACACCAATTAATATGCAAAAACATACTTTTCAAAAACTTCTATTTATATTAAGTTTTTTAATAAGTTGACAGTTAAACAGAATGCAAAAATGGAGACATTAAAAATAAAATAGTGAATATAAGTGAAAAAAAAGGTTTATAACTGAAAAATCGCACATTTCAGACAAACTAATTTCCATTCATAAATGTTACAGTTTAGAATTCACATCTTTTCCCCTCCATTGACTTTATACAACATGCTCTCCCACGTGCAGGTATTACCAATATGATTTTTATTGCATTAATTCATTAGTCTGACACAGACATCACAGACATTCCACATTAATGTATTCTCAATCAATGTGTTCCAGTCTGCTGAAAACTGCTTTGGTCATTTCAGCTTTCTGTGTCATATGCTTAGAATGAAAACAAGTGTGGTACAAAGTGCAGGCTACATCTGTTTACTTAAAAGTATCTTTGATATATGAATCTGTATTTGGTACATTGTAAGCTAATAGATGCTGAAAACCTTTAAGTAAACTAACTGAATAACAAAGTTATGAACAGTTCTTGCAATATTTGTGGCAAAAAGTGCTTTCTTCGGCAACTTATCTACATCAGGTCTTTTTTTTCAAGTACATACACACAAAACTTCATTCAAGTTCACTCTAGAAGCTGGGTAGTCTAAATAGCCATATGCTCAGTGAAACAAGGGAACAAAGTTTTTATTATCTGTGTTGCAGTTAGTATGGAGTTAATAAGAAAAAGTAATTTGTCATGTGTATACATAGCAAGTGTCTGTGTTTTGCCTGACTTCTTGAAGGGAAATCTCCTGTAGGGAGTTTCATGTTACTCCCTGTACTCAACATTGTCATATGTCCAGGTTTCACCTCAATGCTTCCTTTTCCCCTACGGTTACAGCTCCTATTATTTGTCCCACAGTGACTAGTGAAAACTAGAAGAGTGGCTGGTATCAAGCCACACAAAGACTTGATGAAACAGTGCCATTTTAAGACATAGACTTATGGAATTTAGTCTTCAGCTCCTCAGTTTGGACAGATTTCTAAGACACGTAGAAGAGAATCTAGTAGGGTTCTATATTCAATTAATTCAAACCCACAGAATGACAGAATGGTTGAGGTTGGCAGAGAGGTTGGAGGTCATCTCGTCCAACCCCCCTGCTCAGGCTGGACCACCTAAGAACTACCTGCCCAGGACCATGTCCAGATGGCTTTTGATTGTCTCCGATGATGGAGACTCCACAGCCTGTTTCAGGGCTCACTCACCCCCACAGTGAAAGAGCATTTTCTTATATTCAGATGGAACCTCCTGCGTTTCTGTTTGTGTCCATTATGTCTGGTCTGTCAGTAGGCACCACTGAAAAGGACTCTATCTTCTCTACACCCTCCCCTTAGATAGTGCTCAGCTTTTTGGTGAAGATTGAGTGTAGTATCTAAGTCTGCTGTTCATGTGGTTTTAGAGTAGTCTCATCATACACACAATATGGCTACATAGCAATCAGGAAGCTTGACAATATATTTATGCAGGCATAAGGTTTTAACTTTTTCCTTGTTACAACATCAAACATGACAATTTGTACTTGAGCTTTGAATATCTTCTATCTCCACAGACAATTTCTAATTCTCTTTTCTGATTAAGTTCTAAGAGTGCAAAGATAAATATGTAGAAAATACTTTAAAATTATAAGCACTACAAGAATTTGGAGCAAGCAGGATTTGTGGCTGAACACAGACTTGAAAGGTGTGAAAAGACACTGTTTGCAAACAGTTTTATTCATTGTCGATGGTTTAAAAAAATGTTGTGAGGAGGATAACACTGTTCAGGAATGCTTCAACTGGCTATCAGAGTTAGAGAAAAGCAACAGCTGTATGCCTGTCTATTTCTCACCAGCAGCAGGTTAAAACACTTGCAAATAACATTTCCCTGTATTCCGCCTGCTTCTTTTTTCGGGGTCATTCTCCTTCAGCTAAGAAGTCCACACAAGACAATTTCCTTCCTCTGGATTTTGTTTCTGTGCTATTACCACCTCCCTCATTTCTAGCACTCCCTTTTGGAGTGAGAAGCAAAGTGAAAATAGCTAACACAGCTCTAGAAAAGCTGAAAGTAAATTTGACAGTTTGGGTCTTTTGAGACGAATTGCTAGACTAGCTTCTTCATCTAAGTGTAGCTTTCCTAGACTAACCATCACTCATTTCAGCCTCTTCTAGGACCTGAGTACTGGCTACTTTTATGTCCACATGGAGTGAGGGTCATAACTCAAGCTGTGACCCAGAGTTTCTAGGTACGCAGAAGATGAGCCTTGCCCTCAAATTTCAAGCAAGCCAGAAGCTTTTCTGTGTATAAACAATTCCAAAAGTTTTACAAACCGAGCATTGGTTAAGTTGTAGGTATAGGATTAACAATCAAGAAGAATAGATTTTTTTCTCCCCATCTTTGGCTCAGGAACTCTCCTTTATAATAAAAATCTCTAGCATAAACCAGAATCAAAATCAAAATCGTAAATATTTCTTCAATCAGTAAGAAGTTTATAAATGAGCTTCCTGGAACACTGTGTTTCAATTAAATTATTTGAAACTGGCATTTAAAAAAATAAATCAACTGAAAAGTAATAGAAATTAACATACACACTAACAAAAAATATAAAGCAACATAACAACATTTTATAACATGGCCATGTGGGCTTTTTTCTGCTTTGAAAATAAAATAGCATTCCCCGCAGGAAAAACAAACAAACAAACAAACAAAAACAAACAAAAAAATTATTAACAATATTTTCACTTTCAAACACACATTCTCAAGACAAAAAACATTTTAAATTCCCAGCCAACTTTAACAGTCATGTATTACATTTAAGAATATTTCAGAGGTTCTGACCAACTATCTGTGTGAGAGTAGATTGACAAGGAGGAATATTTAACTGCACATTTTTTTAAAATCCATAACTTTACCACTTCCAAAACATTTTACACACTGGACAGACAATCTTGACATCTGAGGGCTTATGGTCCACAGTTAAATTGGCTAAAATGTATAAAGTATACCTATAAAAAAAGAATCAAAGAAAACAGATGTAAATTTCCATATTTTTCATGTTTTTGGACAAATCTGCTGAGACTTCCATAAGAAGTTGTATGAACTGCAGACACATAGCTGTGAAACAGTAAGTTTCACCCTTTCCGATTTTTACCATTTTTTTTTCTTCCTTAAATGTATATGAACACACACACATACACACACACAGAAGTTACTTCTATTTGCCTCCAAATTAAAAAAAAATAAAAAAGTTTTACTCATTAATCATGAAAAAATTTATCAATATGTTGTTCGTAATAGGACCATTTTTCTCTTTTTTTTTTTTTTTTCCCTCTATGGGATCTATTATTAAATATTCTCCAAAACAGTCAGTGCAGCTTTCTTTACATAAGTTACCACCAGTATCCATCTAGCTTATAACTGTGCTTTTAATTTTTTATGTTAGGTGAGTAAAAATCAAATTGTGCATTTACAATTCAGCAAAAATAGTCAGGACCAGGCACTTAAAAGTAATTATAAGGTTAATCTCCTAGAAGAGGTGGAGTTTAAGGTAAACGGATAACCTTCAGTAAAGTCCTTTGGCAGAGCATCATTTTCATGGATTCTAAGCATCACAGTATCCTAGATATTTAGCAAGATAATTGGAAGAAGCGGTGCCAAGCAGTACTGAAAATCAGCCACCTTTTATTTGGCATTTAACAGTAAACATCTATAATACAGTATGTACTGCATTAAAGCCTTTCAATTTCATTTTGGAAGTGTCTATGTGCATTAAAGTAGATGTACAAGACAGATTACACACATTTTACTTCAGCAATTCATTACATTTTATCATAAACATATATCTGAGGGTTGAAAAACATGGATCTCTGTTATGGTTTTGTGTGTGGGTTTTGTCTGGTAGCAGGGAGGGGCCACAGTAATGGCTCCTGTAAAGTAGCTGCAAAAAGTTTCCTCTAGCTCTCAGTCTGCTGTGGCGGCAAGGGAGGGTTTATAGTGGTGGCTCCTGTAAGTGACTGTTAAGGATTCCCCCCCCAGCCCCCGCCCCATCTGCAAGGTTTTGGTAACCAGGAGGCGGAGTGGGGAGAAGGAGTACCACCGATCTAGCCCCTGTAAGAAACTGCTGGAAGTTTCCCCAGATTCAGGCTGGAACCCCCCAGGCCAGGGCTGAGCCAGTCGGAGCCTCTGTGAATTATATATTTAAGAGGGGGCACGGAACAATCCGTTTGGCGTGGCCCCGGGCAGGGCCTGGCTCGGGCG